>NW_028318693.1:944681-1102127 GCF_062004578.1 Staurois parvus
GAAAGTGGCACATGGCAGAGTGTGGCGATGGAGACAGCAGCAATGGGAGGCCGTACAGGGACCCATGAGAGACTCTGGACCTGGCAGCAGCATGAGGAGGCGGTACAGGGGCCCATGGCAGATTACAGGCCTGGCAGCAGCAATGGGAAGCCCGTAATCTGCCAGCACCCTATGACAAAAAATGGAACACACCAGCAGTGTGAGGAGACCTGAAAGTGGCACATGGCAGAGTGTGGCGATGGAGACAGCAGCAATGGGAAGCCGTACAGGGACCCATGAGAGACTCTGGACCTGGCAGCAGCATGAGGAGGCGGTACAGGGGCCCATGGCAGATTACAGGCCTGGCAGCAGCAATGGGAGGCCCGTAATCTGCCAGCACCCTATGACAAAAAATGGAACACACCAGCAGTGTGAGGAGACCTGAAAGTGGCACATGTTTGGTGCATGATTCATGGCGGATTTAGTCAGTTGTGTCAGGAACTGGTGGTTTGAAATCCAGACTAATCCACGCCTGATTCATTTTCACAAACGTGAGTCTCTCCACACTTTGGGTGGACAGTCGTGTCCTCCGCGGAGTTACAATACCTCCTGCCGCACTAAACACGCGCTCCGATGCCACGCTACTGGCCGGGCATGACAGCCTTTCAAGGGCAAATTCAGCTAGTTGGGGCCAAATGTCAAGTTTCGTTGCCCAGTAGTCAAGGGGATTGTCTACCTCGGTTGGCAGGGTGCTGTCCAAGTAGGCCCAAGCCTGTTGTTTGAGGTCCTGCTCCAGGTCCACCTGATGCTGCTGCTGCTGCGGCTGGTTAGTAGTTTCCTCACTGCGCTGATGAAGAAAGCTACTCATCATCGACTGCAGACTGAGGCAGCCGCTGCTGGTGGAGCTGCCACTGCTCCTACCACCCCTCCCCTGCTGCCATGGCAGCGGAACGCGAGCGCACAGGGCCCACAGTGTCTGAGGATGGACGTTGGCGCAGAAAGGCAGAGACCAACTGACTACACAGGTGGTTTTTATAGTACGTTATTTTGGCCTCCCTCTCAGCAGGTGTGAAAAAGGCCACCATTTTTGAACGGTAGCGAGGGTCCAACAAGCTGGACAGCCAAAAGTCATCCCTCTGTCTGATGGTTATTATTCGGCTGTCGCTACGCAAGCAACCGAGCATGCTATGGGCCATTTGTGCCAAGGAATGCGAGGGACTCCCTGCCTCCATCTCCACAGCATACTGCCACGGTGCGTCTGGGTCGTCTGTCTCCTCGTCCTCCTCCTCTACCAGATGCTCCTGCTCCTCCACTCCTGTCCGCTGAGTGGAAAAACCACCCATTTCACTCAATAATTCCTGAGCACCAATGTCCTCCTCTACCTCCTCCTCTTCTTCCTGTCCTGCCCCCACAGGGGTCATGTGGCGTTGAGATCTGTGCGCCACGTCTACCGCACCCTGACCAGCCATTGTTAACAGCATTTGTTCCAGGACGTGCAACAGAGGAATGACGTCGTTCATCCCATAGTCCTGCCGACTCACGAATAGCGTGGCCTCCTCAAAGGGCCTGAGCAAGTGGCAGGTGTCACGCATGAGCTGCCAATGGCTGACATCGAAGTTACACAGGGGAGTACCTTTATCCGCTTGTAACATCAGGAAATCGGTGATGGCCTTTCGCTGTTCGTAAAGGCAGTCTAACATGTGTAGGGTTGAATTCCACCTTGTTGCAACGTCGCAGATCAGGCGATGCTGTGGAATTCTGTTCTGCCGCTGCAGCTCAAGGAGGGTGTGCTTTGCGGTGTAGGAATGGCTGAAATGCATGCAAAGTTTACGTGACATTTTAAGGATGTCTTGCAGTGGGATGGTGGATTTTAGGAACCGCTTGACAACCAGATTGAGCACGTGAGCCATGCATGGCGCATGGCACAACCTTCCTTGACGCAGAGCAGACACCATGTTCTTTCCGTTGTCGGTCAACATGGTTCCGATTTTCAGTTTGCGCAGAGACAGCCATCTGTCAATTTCTCTGTTCATTACACTGAGAAGTTCCTCCCCTGTGTGACTACGTTCGCCAAGGCATACCAGGTGCAGCACAGCGTGACACCGTTGCGCCCTGCACATGTGATATGCCGGTCGGGTAATGGGACTTGGCACGGGGTGGCGGCTGAGGACACGAAGGAAGAAGAGGTGGTAGAGGCGGACATCTTTTGTGGACCAAGGACGTGCAAACGTGGAGGCAAAAGCGGCGTGACCTGTCCAAGTTGCTGGTGCGGCTGTGCCGGCACCACGTTCACCCAGTGGGCCGTAAATGACATGTACTGTCCCTGACCGTAGTTACAGCTCCACACGTCGGCGCTGCCGTGCACTTTGGCAGAGACCGACATGCTCAAAGACTGGCCCACCATCTCTTCTACATGTGAATGCAGGGCTGGCACTGCCTTTTTGGCAAAGAAATGACGGCTTGGCATTCTCCACCGCGACGCGGCACAAGCCATCATTTCTCGGAAAGGTGCTGAGTCCACCACTTGGAAAGGGAGGGACTGCAGCACCAGCAACTTGGACAGGAGGACGTTCAGCTTTTGCACCGTCGGGTGCGTGCTCGCAAACTGTTGTCTCTTGGAAACGGATTCCAAGAAAGACTGCTGACGGAATCCGTGAAGAGGAGTAGCAGGAGAAGGAGCATCTGAACGAGCGGAAGATGCCAACGAGCGACAACTCCCCTCAGCAGAGGTGTTGGAGCCTTGACTGGCTGATAGAGGGCGATTGACGTCGGGTGATGGAGCAAGTAACAGAGCGGGTGATGGAGCGGGGGCTGGGGCAGGCAGAACCGCCGTATCTTTATCACGGTTTTCCCAGGCCACCAAATGGCGACGCTGCATATGCTGACGCAACGCTGTAGTCCCAACATGGGCCCCCTGGCCACGCTTGACTTTCTGGCCACATAGTCGACATACGGCTACGTTTACTTCCTCGGGCGGCTTGACGAAAAATTGCCACACCGCCGAGTAGGAAACTTTGCCCCCGCTACTCCTCACTGGCTGACTGCTACTTCCTCCGTGCACACCGGCACCACTACTGGCCGTGGTGGTAGGCTGCAGTGGAGCTGGTGCTCTACTCCGTGGCCGTTTGCCTCCACTGACACTGCTGTGACCCTGCTGCTGTCTCCTGGGCAACCCACCGACTGTTTTGCTCGCTGCCAAGCTGGCACCCTCTTCTCCTGATGATGCGGAAGCAATAGCCTGATGACGACAAGGCTGCTAAGTGCGATCAGCCTCATCATCATCAATTAGGGTCTCCGCCTCACTACTAGCCCCCTCGGCTGCGTGTGGGTCAGGAGACAGACCTGTCTCTAGACCGGCTACAGAGCCACTCTCCTCGCCACTACTTCTTCGCCTGGCTGCTGAAGAGGCGGATGTCTCCCCCCGTTCCTGACCGCCCTCTGTTAGCTCTTCCTCACTGTACAGTGGGGCTGAGCCCACAGCATGCGATACTTCGCTTGGTGATGGAACACCAAAGGACAGGGGCAGGTAGAGGACACGTGATTTCAGTGGGCTTGCTCCCGGGCCATGCCAACTAACGGTTGTGTCTGACGTACCCACCGACCGTTGGCTGTAGGTGTCAGAGGTGACCTGGGAAGAGGAAGACGACAGAGCCAACCAATCGATGACGGCAGGGTTGTCGGTGGAGACACGACTGCTGGATGACACCGGGAGCACTGGCCTCTGGCTGCGACTAGTGCTGCCTTGAACCCTTCCTCTGCTGCCACGTCTGCTCGCTCCTAAAACATTGCCTCCTCTGCCACTCCTCTGCATGTTGTCTGACATACTCTTTAATTAAACGATTCTTTGTCCCTGAGTAACAATTCTGTGTCCCTGATTAACAATTCTGTGTCTGTCCCTGAGTAACAATTCTGTGTCCCTGAGTAACAATTCTGTGTCCCTGAGTAACAATTCTGTGTCCCTGAGTAACAATTCTGTGTCTGTCCCTGAGTAACAATTCTGTGTCTGTCCCTGAGTAACAATTCTGTGTCCCTCAGTAACAATTCTGTGTCACTTAGTAACAATTCTGTGTCCCTCAGTAACAATTATGTGTCCCTGAGTAACAATTATGTGTCCCTCAGTAACAATTCTGTGTCCCTCAGTAACAATTATGTGTCCCTCAGTAACAATTCTGTGTCCCTCAGTAACAATTATGTGTCCCTGACTAACAATTCTGTGTCCCTCAGTAACAATTCTGTGTCCCTCAGTAACAATTCTGTGTCTGTCCCTGAGTAACAATTCTGTGTCTGTCCCTGAGTAACAATTCTGTGTCTGTCCCTGTGTAACAATTATGTGTCCCTCAGTAACAATTCTGTGTCCCTCAGTAACAATTCTGTGTCCCTGAGTAACAATTATGTGTCCCTGAGTAACAATTATGTGTCCCTCAGTAACAATTATGTGTCCCTCAGTAACAATTCTGTGTCCCTCAGTAACAATTCTGTGTCTGTCCCTGAGTAACAATTATGTGTCTGTCCCTGAGTAACAATTCTGTGTCCCTCAGTAACAATTCTGTGTCCCTCAGTAACAATTCTGTGTCTGTCCCTGAGTAACAATTCTGTGTCTGTCCCTGAGTAACAATTCTGTGTCCCTCAGTAACAATTCTGTGTCCCTCAGTAACAATTCTGTGTCCCTGAGTAACAATGCTGTCTGTCCCTGAGTAACAATTTTGTGTCCCTCAGTAACAATTCTGTGTCCCTCAGTAACAATTCTGTGCCTGTCCCTCAGTAACAATTCTGTGTCTGTCCCTGAGTAACAATTATGTGTCCCTCAGTAACAATTCTGTGTCCCTCAGTAACAATTCTGTGTCCCTGAGTAACAATGCTGTCTGTCCCTGAGTAACAATTTTGTGTCCCTCAGTAACAATTCTGTGTCCCTCAGTAACAATTCTGTGCCTGTCCCTCAGTAACAATTCTTTGTCTGTCCCTGAGTAACAATTCTGTGTCCCTCAGTAACAATTATGTGTCCCTGAGTAACAATTCTGTGTCCCTGAGTAACAATTCTGTGTCCCTGAGTAACAATTCTGTGTCCCTCAGTAACAATTCTGTGTCCTTCAGTAACAATTCTGTGTCTGTCCCCGAGTAACAATTCTGTGTCTGTCCCTGAGTAACAATTCTGTGTCTGTCCCTGAGTAACAATTATGTGTCCCTCAGTAACAATTCTGTGTCCCTCAGTAACAATTCTGTGTCTGTCCCTGAGTAACAATTCTGTTTCCCTCAGTAACAATTCTGTGTCTGTCCCTGAGTAACAATTCTGTGTCCCTCAGTAACAATTATGTGTCCCTCAGTAACAATTATGTGTCCCTCAGTAACAATTCTGTGTCCCTCAGTAACAATTCTGTGTCCTTCAGTAACAATTCTGTGTCTGTCCCCGAGTAACAATTCTGTGTCTGTCCCTGAGTAACAATTCTGTGTCTGTCCCTGAGTAACAATTATGTGTCCCTCAGTAACAATTCTGTGTCCCTCAGTAACAATTCTGTGTCTGTCCCTGAGTAACAATTCTGTTTCCCTCAGTAACAATTCTGTGTCTGTCCCTGAGTAACAATTCTGTGTCCCTCAGTAACAATTATGTGTCCCTCAGTAACAATTATGTGTCCCTCAGTAACAATTCTGTGTCTGTCCCTGAGTAACAATTCTGTGTCCCTCAGTAACAATTCTGTGTCTGTCCCTCAGTAACAATTCTGTGTCCCTAATTAACGTTTCTGTTGCCTTAAGTAACGGTTCTGTGTCCCTCGGTAACAATTCTGTGTCTGTCCCTGAGTAACAATTCTGTGTCTGTCCCTCAGTAACAATTCTGTGTCTGTACCTGAGTAACAATTCTGTGTCTGTCCCTCAGTAACAATTATGTGTCTGTCCCTGAGTAACAATTCTGTGTCTGTCCCTGAGTAACAATTCTGTGTCTGTCCCTGAGTAACAATTCTGTGTCCCTCAGTAACAATTCTGTGTCCCTCAGTAACAATTCTGTGTCTGTCCCTGAGTAACAATTCTGTGTCCCTAAGTAACGTTTCTGTGGCCCTAAGTAACGGTTCTGTGTCGCTGAGTAACAATTATGTGTCTGTCCCTGAGTAACAATTATGTGTCTGTCCCTGAGTAACAATTATGTGTCCCCAAGTAACGTTTCTGTGGCCCTAAGTAACGGTTCTGTGTCCCTCAGTAACAATTCTGTGTCTGTCCCTGAGTAACAAATATGTGTCCCTAAGTAACGTTTCTGTGGCCCTAAGTAACGGTTCTGTGTCCCTCAGTAACAATTCTGTGTCTGTCCCTGAGTAAAAATTCTGTGTCCCTAAGTAACGTTTCTGTGGCCCTAAGTAACAGTTCTGTGTCCCTCAGTAACAATTCTGTGTCCCTCAGTAACAATTCTGTGTCTGTCCCTAAGTAACAATTCTGTGGCCCTAAGTAACGTTTCTGTGGCCCTAAGTAACGATTCTGTGGCTGTCCCTGAGTAACAATTCTGTGTCTGTCCCTGAGTAACAATTCTGTTTCCCTCAGTAACAATTCTGTGTCCCTCAGTAACAATTCTGTGTCTGTCCCTGAGTAACATTTCTGTGTCCCTAAGTAACGTTTCTGTGGCCCTAAGTAACGGTTCTGTGTCCCTCAGTAACAATTCTGTGTCCCTCAGTAACAATTCTGTGTCTGTCCCTAAGTAACAATTCTGTGGCCCTAAGTAACGATTCTGTGGCCCTAAGTAATGTTTCTGTGGCCCTAAGTAACGTTTCTGTGGCCCTAAGTAATGTTTCTGTGGCCCTAAGTAACGTTCCTGTGGCCCTAAGTAACGATTCTGTGGCCCTAAGTAACGTTTATGTGGCCCTAAGTAACGTTTCTGTGGCCCTAAGTAACAATTATGTGGCCCTAAGTAACGTTTCTGTGGCCCTAAGTAACGTTTCTGTGTCCCTAAGTAACGTTTCTGTGGCCCTAAGTAACGTTTATGTGTCCCTAAGTAACGTTTCTGTGGCCCTAAGTAACGTTTCTGTGGCCCTAAGTAACGTTTCTGTGTCCCTAACTAACGTTTCTGTGTCCCTAAGTAACGTTTCTGTGTCCCTAACTCTCTCCCTCAATACAGCCAGGTCTGCCTCTCTTGAATGACTGGAGGCAAATGGAGAATTCTAAAATGGCCGCCATTTATAGCTCGACCATTACACAGTGCTGGCTGGCTGGCTGCTGATTGGCTAATGCGATCACATGTCATGAATGAATGCATTATGGGTCAGCGCGCCTTGTCTGCGCGCCTTCCCAGACATCCCCGCTCCGTCGCCGCACATGTCGCCGCCATTTTAGGAAAAATTTTGATTCGCGCATCCGAAGTCTGCTAATTTTCGGATTCGTCGCGAATCGAAATTTTCCTAATATTCGAAACGAATTCCACTTCGCCTACTTCGATTCGCTCATCTCTAGTTACCTCCTTCTAATTTCCTGAATTCCTCCTTGATCTCATTTAACAATGGGATTTAATTTAATTTATATAAGTTCTTATATGACACAGTGAGTTTTAGCCCTAGATATTTTAGTTCTTTTTCTTTCCATACAAAGGGAAATTTCTTTTGTATCCGATCTTTTTCTCTTTTTGGAAGGTTTATATTTAAAATCTCAGTTTTTGTTGGATTAATTTTTAGGTTTGATAACTCCCCATATTCCTTCAATGATTTCATTAAATTTGGCAATGTAATCCTGGGGTTCCCCACATAAAACAATAGATCATCTGTATAAGCAGCCACCTTTTGTTCTGTGTTTCCTATCAATATTCCCTTTATGTCTATGTTCTTCCTTATTGTAAACAACAAAGATTCCATTGACAAAACATACAATAGTGGAGACAATGGACATCCCTGTCTTGTTCCATTTGACAACCCAAAAAACTCTGACATTTCCCCATTAACCTTAATAGCAGCAGAGGGCCCACTATACAGCTTACCTATCCACTCTCTCATTCTAACTCCCAACCCCAAAACCTCCAAAGTATCCATCATATATCCCCAATCTACTCTATCAAATGCTTTTTCAGCATCAATCGAAAGTACTACCGCCGAGATTTTCTCTTTTCTACTTTTCTGTATAAGTAACAAGGATCTCAGCCCATTGTCTCTACCCTCCCTCCCTGGGACAAACCCCACCTTCAGCCTATTTGCCAGTACCTTTGCGTATAACTTAGTATCCGTGTTCAACAAGGAAATCGGTATATAACTTGAACACTGAGTGACATCCTTCCCCTCTTTATGAATAAGAACCACATGGGCCTGTAGGGATTCTTGACTCATTTCCATCTCTCCCCCCAGTGCATTCATATTGTCGGGGATCGCCGCGGCGCTGGGCTCGGCACAGGCGCAGTGCACCGCCCTGTGCAGGGACGCAGGCGCTGGGCCCTGGCCGACCGCGGCAATTGAGTTTGTGCATGCGCAGTAGAGACCGCGGGCATGCGCCTGGCACCAATGACAGCGCAGGGCGGGATATTTAAATGGCCCTAAGCTGTCATTCAGTGCCTTCTGGTCTCCTTGTATCCTGTGAACCTGTGAACCTGTTACTAGTAAGTTGCTGACCCGGATTGTGCCCTGACCTTGCTGCTTTCTCCTGTTTTGACCCTTGCTGCCTGACCTCTCTCCTGAATGCCCCCTATTGGATCTGACCTGCTGTTGCTCACCTGGCGTGTGTCCCGACTATTCTTTGCCCGCTGCTCTGTACCGCACCGTCCCCATAGTTACCGACCCGGCCTGCCTGACCTTGCACTTGCTCAGCCATCCATCCATCCCTCTCAACGGGGTCTCCAGACCTCCTCATACCTGGCTCTCTCCCGTGGGAGCCCCTGGCGAATACCCCTACCACTAACGGGTGTCCTCAGTAGTCACGACCTGGTCCCGGGGTACTCCAAGTCCATCCCCACCATCAGGGGCTCTGGTGAACAAGTACTCTGGGGCTTAGACTCCGTACGCTGGGGACGACCGATCAGTGAAGTGCTAGTGGTACCGCCGGACGGTCCCTTACAGTACCAGAAGGCCATGACTGAGCCTAGAGGAGGGCCCTCCCCGCTAGAGGAAATTTGCAGGCACTTAGCTAATTTGACGCAGGCCGTAACGGCCCTGCAGGACAGATGTATGCAGCTGGAGAATCGCTTCCAGACTTGCTCTATATCTGACCCTGCTCCACAGGCCCCGGTTTCTGCACCCCCGGCCATGGTAGCTCAGGAGCCAGCCTCAGGGGCTTCCGCCCCGCTCCCTATGGCGGAACCCCGAGTACCCTTACCGGAGCGTTTCCACGGGGACCGCACACGCTTCCGGTCATTCCGTGATTCCTGTCTCCTGTTCTTTGAGCTACAACCCCGTACCTTTCTGACCGAAAATGTGAAAGTGGGATTCGTCATTTCACTATTGCAGGGTGAACCCCAGGATTGGGCCCACCGGTTAAGGGGAAACAATGATCCTCATCTGGGATCGGTCAGTAGTTTTTTTGAAGCAATGGCCATCTTGTATGATGACCCACAGCGGGCAGCCTCTGCCGAAGCGACCTTGTATACAGGACTTCCGACAGGGCCGGCGGGCGGCAGAGGAATACGCCTCTGATTTCAGGCGGTGGATGGGGGACACATGCTGAAACGAGTTTGCTCTGCTGCACCAGTTCCGTATGGGGCTGTCCGATCCCTTGAAAGATGAGCTGGCCCGGGTGGAGGTTCCCGAATCTCTAGAAGACCTTATTTCCCTGACAATTAAAATTGACCGAAGACTGCGGGTACGCAGGCTTGAGAGGTCCGGCCAGGGTCGCGGAAATACCTGGGGTCCATTCCAAGGCCCCAGCCAACCAACTAGACCAAGCATCCAGAATCTACCACCAGGAGATGTTCCAGAACCTATGCAGCTAGGCCTGGCGCGGCCTAAATTACCACCGGAGGAACTCCAGCGCAGACGAACCCAGAACCTCTGCCTTTACTGTGGTGAAGCTGGTCATATGGTGTGATCCTGCCCTCAGAAAATGAGTAAGTGCACCTCTTCTTCTTCTTTGTCTATTAGCAATACATGTCCTTCTCAATACTTAGTGGTGCCCCTCTCCTTTCAGCTTCCAGAAAGGACCGTGGAGGTGACAGCCATAGTTGATTCGGGGGCATGCAGCTGTTTCCTGGATTTAGATTTTGCTCACCAGCAGGGTATTCCCCTCCAACACAGAAAGAAGGGCTTCAACATATTTTTGGCAGATGGTTCCCAGATAAAATCGGGGGTAGTTAATCAGGAAACTCCCCCCATCGCCACTACCATTGCCAAACAACACCAGGAATTCCTCTGCCTGGATGCTATTGCGTCACCTCTTTTTCCAGTCATTTTGGGGCTCCCATGGTTACGGGCCCATAACCCCCAAATTGACTGGGTAACCGGGTCAATCTCGTTCCCTTCCCCATACTGTCGGGAACATTGTCGCACTTCGGGCCCCGCGGGGCCCCGGGTTCTCCTATGCTCCGAAGGAGACTCTGATTTGAAACAGGTTATTCCCGCAGCCTATCATGGGTTCCTGGATGTATTCAGTAAATGGGGAGCCGATACTCTGCCCCCCCCACCGCCCGTATGACTGTCCAATCGACCTGTTACCGGGCTCTGAGATTCCTTGTGGGCGAATTTTCCCCCTATCTGAGCTTGAATTGGGGGCCCTAAAAGAATATATTGAGGACAGCCTCCAGAAGGGATTCATCCGCCCCTCCACTTCTCCAGCAGGAGCGGGAATCTTCTTTGTTGAAAAAAAGGACAAAACCTTGAGACCATGTATTGACTACCGGGAGCTGAACAGGGTCACGATCAAAAATCGTTGCCATTGGTTCCAGAATTGTTTCAGAGCCTAAAGGCTGCGGTTATATTCACAAAACTTGATTTAAGGGGGGGCCTATAACCTGGTACGAATAAGAGAGGGGGACGAGTGGAAAACGGCATTCCGTACCCGGTTTGGCCATTTTGAATACTTGGTCATGCCATTTGGGCTGTGCAATGCACCAGCCACCTTCCAACATTTCGTGAACGACATCTTCAGGGATTTTTTGGATATCTTTGTTATCGTCTATCTGGACGACATACTGATTTTCTCACCCTCCCTGGAGGATCATAGGATGCATGTGGCAAAGGTGTTGGGGCGGTTGCGGCAGCATGGGTTATATGCCAAGGCGGATAAATGTTGCTTCGAGCAATCCAGCATTACGTTTCTAGGTCTGATTATCTCCACCGCGGGGGTCGCGATGGACCCCCAGAAGGTCTCTGCAATTTTATATTCAAATATTATTTATTGAAAGGCTTTTGAACATACAGAAAAGAATAAACAGGGTAAATGAGGATATCAAGTTCACTTAGGAAAGCATAGTACACACAAACATAGATATGCGTGAAGGATCCCCACCGAGAGGCCGGGGATTTTTTAGAATCCAGGTGTTACATGAGAGGTATGCTCATTGTCGAGTGAACTTTCTCGAGGTAACTAGGTTTAATTAAAGAAGAGATATGAATTGGAATAGGGGGGAAGAAACAGGAGGGGGCGGCACAAAAGAATACTCGTTTTTTTTTTGTTTTTTTTTTATATATATAAGATCGGGTCGAAGTAGTAATCATTTTACGGAGCAGTTTGGATGTTTCAACCATCGAGACCATTGGGCTGTAAATTTATGGGAAGATGAGTTGTGGGAGGCTATTCTTCTTTCCATTTCACATTGGAGATTTAGGTCTAGAAAGAGGCGAGACAGGAGGGGGGTAGTATTAGAGCGCCATAATCTGGTAATGTTGGTTTTTGCAGCTGCTAAGGTATGTAGAATAATGGTCCGTGAATTTATGGGGAATTTATCTATGCCAATATGTAGGAGAGCTAAAGCGGGGTTTGGAGTAATTGACGTATCTGTAATTGAGGATAGTATGGTAAAGACTTTGTTCCAGTAAGATTTAATTGACTTACAGTTCCAAAGTATATGAAAAAGTTCCATAAGAATTTATTTAAAATCGCCTGGAGTTTGGTGAAATAAGAGTAGGGGACTGGAATAGGTAGTGTTCGAAAGACGTAAAGTATTTTAGGAAGTATACACATTTTTAGGGTTGCTATTCTACCTAGTGTCGATAGGGTAGTAGTGCGAAGGCTTTTGAGTTCTTGTGGGATAGATTCAAGAAGCGGTCTGTAATTAACCGTGTAGAGTTGGCTAGTGTTGGCAGTGAGTTTAATCCCCAAATATGGGATACTGTAGTTTTCCCAAGTAAAGGGGAACTGTTTAGAAAGTAATTCTTGGGTTATAGGTGGCGTGAATAGATTTAAAATTGATGATTTAGGTTCATTAAGTTTATAGTATGAAACCGCGGAATAATCACTAATATGTGTACGTATCGTCTGAAGAGATTTATATGGATTCGTGACTATCAGTATGATGTCATCTGCAAAGAGACTAATTTTATGTTCAGTAGATTGATATTTAACTCCCGTGAACTTTGGGTCGTTTCTGAGCTTGGTCGCTAGCGGTTCTATTAGTAAGGCGAATATTAGGGGGGATAAAGGGCACCCTTGTCTGGTTCCATTGGAGATGTAGAAGGGTTTTGAAAGTGTGCCATTGGTTAAGACTGTAGCAGACGGTTGAGAGTAAAGGGCGAGAATCGCCGATAGTATCCAACCAGTAATGCCAAATTTTTGTAGTGTAAGTGACATGAATTGCCAGTGAATCCTATCGAAAGCTTTTTCCGCATCTAGTGATAAAAGGAGAGAGGGACGTCTATCAGTTTCTAGATGGTGCAGAAGAGATATTATTGGTATAAAACCAACTTGATCTGGGTGTATTAGTTTAGGCAGATAAGGGAGCAGTCGTTGGGCAATTAATTTGGCGTATATTTTAATGTTTGTGTTGATTAGTGAGATCGGCCTATAATTTTGAGTGAGTTGTGGGTCTTTACCCGGTTTCGGGATAGTGGTGATTATCGACTGCAACATGTCAGAAGGAAATTTACCGTTAGACGCAGCATGATTATACAGGGCAGATAGATGCGTCTTAAGGTCAGGTGCAAATGTTTTGTAGTATTCATTAGTGAATCCGTCATTTCCTGGCGATTTGTTTAGAGGTAGAGTAAAGATAATTTTTTCAATTTCTGCCGATGAGAATGGCGCCGATAGAGATTCTAGTTGAGAGGGTGTGATATGGGCGAGATTAGAGTTATGTAGGAAACTTTCTATAGTGGAAATTGTGAGTTGAGTTGTATTTGGGTCGTCTTTTAGATTATATAGCTTTTGATAGTATGTTGCAAAAGCATTGGCTATATCTTGTGGGTTCGTAAGAGGTGAGCGCGTGGTCGGGTGTTGTAGCGTAGAAATTTTTGTCTTGAGTCGTTTTTGTTTAATGATCTTAGCAAGAAGAGAACTTGCTTTATTACCTAATGCATAAAATTTGGTCTTTGTTTTTTGGAGATTGGTGTCATATGAGTGGAGTAAAAGGTTGCGCAGTTCGTTTCTTTCTCGGTTTAGAGTCGCGGAGGTGGTGGCATTAGGGTTGTTTTTGTTGAGTTCTTCATTAAGTTTAATGGAAGTTAAAAGTTGGTCAATTTGTTGGGAGCGCTGTTTTTTTATATGCGAGTTTAATTGTATGAGGATACCTCTCATGTAGGCCTTATATGTTTGCCAAAGTGTGGTGATTGAAATGTCCGGAGTGGTGTTGGTATCAAAAAATAGATTGTGAGCTTCTAAAATATGCTTCTGGTTATCCGGGAATTTTAGGAGTGGCGAATTAAGTCTCCAGATCGGCGGAAGTGCCGAACGTCTATCATCATCTAAGGATAGGCTGATTGGAGCATGATCTGACCAAGAAATGATGCCAATGTTCGATGAGGTCGCTTGTTGTAGTGTCCATTTATCGGTGAGAAACATATCTATCCTTGAGTAGGAGAGATGTGCAGGGGAGTAGTAAGTGTAGTCTCTTTCGGAGCCATGGTGGCATCTCCAGATGTCATATAAGTCGTGGTCATGTAGAAATTGATTAAAGGTATATTTAGTAGGTTGTTTCTTAGAGGAGGAATCAACAAGTGGGTTGCTCATTATGTTGAGATCTCCGCCAATTATGAGTCTGCCTTGTTTCTGGGAAGAGATAGTTTTGTATAGTTTTCGATAAAATTGAACTTGGTTGATGTTCGGGCCATAGACATTCACCAGTGTGTGAGTTATGTCATTAATCTGACAGATAAGGATGTGAAAGCGTCCAAGTGGATCAGCTATTTGCGAGATAAGGCGAAAGGGGAGGGAATCGCTAATGGCTGTGATGACTCCGTTTTTCTTCTTGGGGTTGGTTGACATAAATACTTGTGAGAAGTGGTGGAGGTGTAGCTTGGGTATTTTTTCAGTGGCAAAATGGGTTTCCTGTATGAAGAAAATGTCAGCTTGAGATTTCCGGGTTTCCTTAAGGAGTAATGATCTCTTAAAAGGGGAGTTTAGGCCTCTGACATTGAGAGATGTTATATTAATCATTTGTAAGCAGTTATGCGTTGAGAGTATAGCGTCGGGATGTTGTTTAGGAGGATGAAGATTCAGTGATTTCCCAAGAACGAGAGTGGGTAGTATACTCGTGATATTAGTATGGCTCGAATTCCAGTCATGGAAATGTGGTTCCTTGTAGACTCTAAAAATGCGAGTGTAGAGGTAAGAAGGAGTAGTCGATGGTGCCGTAAAGGAGGGGAGGTGAAGACAAACAAGGTAATAAAAATAGTTCTGCATAAAAAGCAGGTAGGCCAAGTAGCCAACAGCGCTACTTTAGACTTGGGGGGTACAAATGGGCTTTGACCACGGAGAGGGTCATGCCAAACAAAAATAAGTAGAACAGTCATTTTCAGATGAGGGCCGATCGCCAGACTTTTGGACATTAATCATAGGCCCCTTGGGGGGTAGGACAGGTGTATGCACCTGGAACGTATCATGTGATCTCTCAGGTTGCTTCCATGTGTTGGACAGAATTGGGAATATTATCCTGTGTATCTGTAGGAAGAATGTTCCATGTTTTAAGTAGATCAATGCCTGCTTCTAGGTTCTTAACTGTGAATATTCTGCCTTGTCGCCGCACGATTAGTTTGGTTGGGAAACCCCATTGGTATGGTATACCATGATTTCTTAGGGCCTTGGTGATGGAAATCATTTTTTTCCTATTGAGGAGCGTGGCTTTGGATAGGTCTGCATATAGGCGGAGATTTGCGTGAGATGGTGGGAGAGGAGGCATGTTTCTGACTGCTTGCGTTATTCTTTTTTTAACGTGGTAGAAGTGTACTCTGATTAGTACATCTCTGGGGATTGAAGCTGATAAAAACGCTGGCTTGGGCAACCGGTGGGCTTGATCTATCGCAAGCTCTATGTCCGGGAGCGTTGGGAGGAGTAGTTTGACGTATTGTTGTAGGTAGGGAAGTAGGTTCTCACCCGTTACTGATTCAGGGATCCCTCTAATTTTAATGTTGTTGCGTCGAGAGCGATCTTCCAGGTCAGCTAATTTTAAGTTACTTTGTTCGATGTCAGACGAGTGATCCGCATGTGCGTCAAGCAAATCGTTGTGGGCCGTTATTATGTCACCCAAGCTGTTTTCAATGTGGCCTATTCTGCGCTCCTGGTGCTGTACCGCATTAGAAATTTGGTTTAAAGATACAAATATGTCATTTTGCAGGGATTGGCGCAAAGACGTCAGCATGTTCTTCATTGTCACCTCTGTGAGCGGTTGGTCGGTGGCAGGAAATGCCCCTATGTCAGGGAGGTCTATAGTGGGGGATGGAGGTAGGAAATTCATGGCCTGGCAGGGAGGGTCCTGGTCCTGGTCCAGACGGGGTCTGGATTTGGCAGGGCTACTAGATGTAGGGGACAATGGGGATGACAACTCACCAGGGTCCCCTGGATACAGCGATGCCTGGAGCCTCGGGTCTCTGTGCTGGGCTCTGTGTTCCTCCCCCTCGTGTCTGCCATCTCCTCTCCCACTGCTGCTGCGGCCGCCATCTTGGCTTCCCAAGGCAGGGAAAAAATTAGTGAGTTTCCCGGGGTGATCCGGGGTTCTCCTCCTGCGGGGCATGGATGCTGACGTGCGGGCAGGTGTCCTGGAGATCATGGGGTGGTTTGCTACCCCCGAAGCCGGTGAGTGCCGGGTTACTGCTGGCGGGTGGACGGAGCGGTTCTCAGTACGCGTCCATCACGTAGCCGGCCGCGCATGCGCCCCCGTCTCTGCAATTTTAGATTGGCCGGAACCCACAGACAAAAAAGGCGTCCAATGGTTTATTGGGTTCGCAAACTTTTATCGAAAGTTCATCAAGAACTTCTTGGGTCTGGTCTCCCCCATTACTCAATTAACCAAACTTGGAACCCGGTTCAGATGGACACCGGAGGCTCAGGAAGCCTTCGAAGCTCTGAAAAAGCTATTTACCTCGGCACCCATTCTGGGTCACCCGGACGCGGCCCTGCCCTACATCTTGGAGGTAGATGCATCGGAGAACGCGGTAGGATCCATCCTGTCCCAGCGGAAGGGCACCAAAGAATTACTCCATCCCGTAGCATTCTTCTCGAGGAAACTCACCCCAGCTGAGAAGAATTATGATATCGGCGATCGAGAGCTGTTGGCTATCAAAGCAGCGTTAGAGGAATGGAGGTACCTGCTGGAAGGTGCCTCACACCCCATCTTGATTTTCACAGATCATAAGAATCTGGAGTACCTGAGGACCGCCAAGCGTTTACGCCCACGACAGGCGAGATGGGCCTTGTTCTTCTCCAGGTTTAACTTTCATATTACATACAGGCCCGGATCTAAAAATACGAAGCCCGATGCGTTATCCCGTATGTATGAGGACTCCGAAGAAGAACTGGTACCCGACACTATCCTGTCTTCGGGGACCTTTTTGGCGCTCCAGACGGACCTTCGCTCCAAGCTAATGGAAGCATCTACGGCCACGTCAACCCCAGTTGGGGTGTCCCTCCAGAACAAGGGGGGACTCCTATGGAAGGAAGATTTAATCATGGTACCTGAGGAAGTCCGAACCCTGGTTTTGGGACATTGCCATGATCACCCGCTGGCAGGACACTTTGGCCCAGTCAAGACTATGGAGCTTCTCCGGCGCTCCTTTTGGTGGCCAAACATGGCTAAGGATTGCAAGCGCTATGTGAGATCCTGTACCATCTGCCAGAAGAGCAAACCATTGAGGAGCAAAGCTTGGGGGCTGTTGCGGCCTTTGCCGATTCCCGAACAGCCTTGGCAGAGGATCGCGATGGACTTCATAGTCGATCTCCCACCGTCACGAGACCACACAACAATTCTTGTGGTCGTTGACCGCTTATCCAAGATGGCTCACTTCATACCACTAAGGAAGACTCTGTCAGCAGCCGAGACGGTGCAAATATTTATCCAGGAGATCGTTAGACTACATGGAGTACCTGAGGACATTGTCTCTGATCGAGGGGTCCAATTTACATCTAAATTTTGGAGGGCTCTGTGCAAGGCCCTGGACATCAAGTTGTCCCTCTCATCTGCATTCCACCCTCAGACCAACGGTCAGACCGAGAGGACTAACCAGACCCTGGAGCAATACTTGCGTTGCTACACGTCTTTCCTGCAGGATGATTGGTTGCCACTCTTACCCTTGGCGGAGTTCGCTTATAACAACGCAAGCCATTATGCAACAGGGCAGTCCCCATTCTTTTCTAATTATGGGTTTCACCCTGTCTTTCTCCCTGATTTGGTCTCTCAATGCCCAGTTCCGACAACGCAGGATGCATTAACCTTCCTCTCCGCTAACAACAAAGTACTCCAGGAAGCCATCGTTCGGGCCCAAGAGTTTAACAAGAAAAGAAGAGGGGATCTGGCGTTGTGGCCTGGGCAGAAGGTGTGGTTGGCTACAACCAATTTAAAGATGCTCTGTCCCTCGAAAAAATTGGGACCTAAATTTGTGGGGCCTTTTCGGGTAAAGCGGATGGTCAACGAGGTAGCATATGAGCTTATCCTTCCTGACACATTCAAAATTCATCCGGTCTTCCACGTGTCCTTGCTGAAACCAGTGATCCCAGATGCCTTCCCAGAACGAGAATCCAGACCTCCGGAGGCCATAACTGTCGAAGGACAAGAGGAATTTGAGGTGGAAACAATCCTTAAGTGTCGAAGAAGGGGGGGCCAGACCCAATTCCTAATTAAATGGAAGGGCTATGGTCCAGAGGACAATTCCTGGGAACCAGCTCATAATGTCCACGCACCCAGATTAGTCCTGGAGTTTCTTCGCGATCACCCGTGGTGGAGCGATCGGGTGGGCATCCGGAGGTTGCCCGTAGGGGGGGGGCAATGTCGGGGATCGCCGCGGCGCTGGGCTCGGCGCAGGCGCAGTGCACCGCCCTGTGCAGGGACGCAGGCGCTGGGACCTGGCCGACCGTGGCAATCGAGTTCGCGCATGAGCAGTAGAGACCGCGGGCGCGTGCCTGGCACCAATGACAGCTCAGGGCGGGATATATAAATGGCCCTGAGCTGTCATTTAGTGCCTTCTGGTCTCCTTGTATCCTGTGAACCTGTGAACCTGTTACTAGTAAGTTGCTGACCCGGATTGTGCCCTGACCTTGCTGCTTTCTCCTGTTTTGACCCTTGCTGCCTGACCTCTCTCCTGAATGCCCCCTATTGGATCTGACCTGCTGTTGCTGACCTGGCGTGTGACCTGACTATTCTTTGCCCGCTGCACTGTACCGCACCGTCCCCATAGTTACCAACCCGGCCTGCCTGACCTTGCACTTGCTCAGCCATCCATCCATCCCTCTCAACGGGGTCTCCAGACCTCCTCATACCTGGCTCTCTCCCGTGGGAGCCCCTGGCGAATACCCCTACCACTGACGGGTGTCCTCAGTAGTCACGACCTGGTCCCGGGGTACTCCAAGTCCATCCCCACCATCAGGGGCTCTGGTGAACAAGTACTCTGGGGCTTAGACTCCGTACGCTGGGGACGACCGATCAGTGGAGTGCTAGTGGTACCGCCGTGTGGTCCCTTACACATATATGTCTTCAATTTGGGTACTAATAGTTCTTTATATTTTTTTAAAATACCTCACAGTATATCTATCTGGCCCTGGACTTTTCCCCGCCATTATACTCTTCAATGCTGCCTGTATTTCTTCCTGCATTATTTCTGTTTCTAACAAATTCAATTGTACTTCACTTAATTTTGGCAATCCTGCGTTTTTTATATATGTCCGTCTTTTTTCAATATTCCCTATTCCATCGTTATTTATAAGGTTATGGGGAGTCAATATTATACAGCTTACTATAATATTCTTTAAACACCTTAGCAATGTCTTTGGTTGAGTGAACCAGTTCACCCTTGGGATTTCTTATTTTATCAATATAATTCCTATTCTTTTTTGTTCTCAGGGCTCTCATTAAATACTTTCCAGGCCTGTCTCCCTATCTATATCTCTCACTTGACATTTTATTAAAAACTCTTCTCTTTTGTTCTTCCATCAAAATACTTAATTCTTCTTTCTTATTTATTACCTTCTGCATTATTTCTTTTGTTATTCTACTTTTATGTATTTGTTCAAGATCAGATATTTCCTTTAAAAGCCCATTAATTTTTTCTCTCCTTTCCCTTTTCTTTTTTGCCCCAATCACAATAAGAATTCCTCTAATTTAAACCTTATGAGTAGAGATGAGCGAATCGAACATGACGAAGTGGAATTCGTTCTGAAGATTTGGAAAAATTCTATTCGCGACGAATCCAAAGATTAGCAAACTTCGGATGCACGAATCGAATTTTCCCAAAAATGGCGGCGACATGTGTGGCGACAGAGAAGATGGGGCGGGGATCTCTGGGAAGGCGCGCAGACAAGGCGCGCTGACCCATAATGCATTCATGACATGTGATCGCTTTAGCCAATCAGCAGCCAGCCAGCACTGTGTAATGGTGGAGCTATAAATCGTGGCCATCTTAGAATTCTCCATTAGCCTCCGGTCATTCAAGAGAGACAGACCTGTGTGTATTAAGGGACAGAGTTAGGGCCACAGAGACTTTAGGGCCACAGAATCGTTACTCAGGGACACAGAATCGTTACTCAGGGACACAAAATTGTTACTCAGGGACACAGAATCGTTACTCAGGGACACATAATCGTTACTCAGGGACACATAATTGTTACTCAGGGACACAGAATTGTTACTCAGGGACACAAAATCGTTACTCAGGGACACAGAATCGTTACTCAAGGACACATAATTGTTACTCAGGGACACAGAATCGTTACTCAGGGACACAGAATCGTTACTCAGGGACACAGAATCGTTACTCAGGGACACAGAATTGTTACTTAGGGCCACAGCTATCAAAGAATCGAAAATTTAAAGTGACATACACCCTTTTTTTTTTTGGTGGCTGTCGTGCACAGTTGGTGCTGCAGTTTGCCGATTGTGCAAAATAAACTGACTTTCTGCTTCACAACCACTATTGTACGTTCAAAGAGTTAAATCCATTTACACGCCGGCTGGCGGTAATATTTTTTGGGTGATTAGTGCATTCCAGTGACATAAACGTACAGTTTCCAGCCAACGGCAAGCTGCAATTGACCGATTGTGTACAATAAACTGACTTTCTGCTTCACAACCACTATTGTACGTTCAAAGAGTTAGATCCATTTACACGCCGGGTGGCGGTAATATTTTTTGGGTGATTAGTGCATTCCAGTGACAGAAACGTACAGTTTCCAGCCAACGGCAAGCTGCAATTGACCGATTGTGCTAAATAAACTGACTTTCTGCTTCACAACCACTATTGTACGTTCAAAGAGTTAGATCCATTTACACGCCGGCTGGCGGTAATATTTTTTGGGTGATTAGTGCATTCCAGTGACAGAAACGTACAGTTTCCAGCCAACGGCAAGCTGCAATTGACCGATTGTGTACAATAAACTGACTTTCTGCTTCACAACCACTATTGTACGTTCAAAGAGTTAGATCCATTTACACGCCGGGTGGCGGTAATATTTTTTGGGTGATTAGTGCATTCCAGTGACCTAAACGTACAGTTTCCAGCCAACGGCAAGCTGCAATTGACCGATTGTGCTAAATAAACTGACTTTCTGCTTCACAACCACTATTGTACGTTCAAAGAGTTAAATCCGGTTTTATTTTTGGGGTGCTTAATGAATTAAAGAGTATGTCAGACAACACGCAGAGGAGTGGCAGAGGAGGCAATGTTTCAGGAGCGAGCAGACGTGGCAGCAGAGGAAGGGGTCGAGGCAGCACTAGTCGCAGCCAGAGGCCAGTGCTCCCGGTGTCATCCAGCGGTCGTGTCTCCACCGACAACCCTGCCGTCATCGATTGGTTGACTCGGTCGTCTTCCTCTTCCCAGGTCACCTCTGACACCTACAGCCAACGGTCAGTGGGTACGTCAGACACAACCGTTAGTTGGCATGGCCCGGGAGCAAGCCCACTGAAATCACGTGTCCTCTACCTGCCCCTGTCCTTTGGTGTTCCCTCACCAAGCGACGTATCGCATGCTGTGGGCTCAGCCCCACTGTACAGTGAGGAAGAGCTAACAGAGGGCGGTCAGGAACGGGGGGAGACATCCGCCTCTTCAGCAGCCAGGCGAAGAAGTACTGGCGAGGAGAGTGGCTCGGTTGCCGGTCAAGAGACAGGTCAGTCTCCTGACCCACACGCAGCCGAGGGGGCTAGTAGTGACGCGGAGACCCTAATTGATGATGATGAGGCTGATCGCACTTGGCAGCCTCGTCGTCATCAGGCTATTGCTTCCGCATCATCAGGAGAAGAGGGTGCCAGCTTGGCAGCGAGCAAAACAGTCGGTGGGTTGGCCAGGAGGCAGCAGGGTCGCAGCAGTGTCAGTGGAGGCAAACGGCCACGGAGTAGAGCACCAGCTCCACTGCAGCCTACCACCACGGCCAGTAGTGGTGCCGGTGTGCACGGAGGAAGTAGCAGTCAGCCAGTGAGGAGTAGCGGGGGCAAAGTTTCCTA
This sequence comes from Staurois parvus, assembly GCF_062004578.1. NCBI lineage: Eukaryota > Metazoa > Chordata > Amphibia > Anura > Ranidae > Staurois > Staurois parvus. Next base: position 966,613 of record NW_028318693.1, read on the forward strand.
CTCGGCGGTGTGGCAATTTTTCGTCAAGCCGCCCGAGGAAGTAAACGTAGCCGTATGTCGACTATGTGGCCAGAAAGTCAAGCGTGGCCAGGGGGCCAATGTTGGGACTACAGCGTTGCGTCAGCATATGCAGCGTCGCCATTCGGTGGCCTGGGAAAACCGTGATAAAGATACGGCGGTTCTGCCTGCCCCAGCCCCCGCTCCATCACCCACTCCGTTACTTGCTCCGTCATTCGACGTCAATCGCCCTCTATCAGCCAGTCAAGGCTCCAACACCTCTGCTGAGGGGAGTTGTCGCTCGTTGGCATCTTCCGCTCGTTCAGATGCTCCTTCTCCTGCTACTCCTCTTCACGGATTCCGTCAGCAGTCTTTCTTGGAATCCGTTTCCAAGAGACAACAGTTTGCGAGCACTCACGCGACGGTGCAGAAGCTGAACGTCCTCCTGTCCAAGTTGCTGGTGCTGCAGTCCCTCCCTTTCCAAGTGGTGGACTCAGCACCTTTCCGAGAAATGATGGCTTGTGCCGAGCCACGGTGGAGAGTGCCAAGCCAGCATTTCTTCTCCAAAAAGGCAGTGCCAGCCCTGCATTCACATGTAGAAGAGATGGTGGGCCAGTCTTTGAGCATGTCGGTCTCTGCCAAAGTGCACGGCAGCGCCGACGTGTGGAGCTGTAACTACGGTCAGGGACAGTACATGTCATTTACGGCCCACTGGGTGAACGTGGTGCCGGCACAGCCGCACCAGCAACTTGGACAGGTCACGACGCTTTTGCCTCCACGTTTGCACGTCCTTGGTCCACAAAAGATGTCTGCCTCTACCACCTCTTCTTCCTTCGTGTCCTCAGCCGCCACCCCCGTGCCAAGTCCCATTACCCGACCGGCATATCACATGTGCAGGGCGCAACGGTGTCACGCTGTGCTGCACCTGGTATGCCTTGGCGAACGTAGTCACACAGGGGAGGAACTTCTCAGTGTAATGAACAGAGAAATCGACAGATGGCTGTCTCTGCGCAAACTGAAAATCGGAACCATGTTGACCGACAACGGAAAGAACATGGTGTCTGCTCTGCGTCAAGGAAGGTTGTGCCATGCGCCATGCATGGCTCACGTGTTCAATCTGGTTGTCAAGCGGTTCCTAAAATCCACCATCCCACTGCAAGACATCCTTAAAATGTCACGTAAACTTTGCATGCATTTCAGCTATTCCTACACCGCAAAGCACACCCTCCTTGAGCTGCAGCGGCAGAACGGAATTCCACAGCATCGCCTGATCTGCGACGTTGCAACAAGGTGGAATTCAACCCTACATATGTTAGACCGCCTTTACGAACAGCGAAAGGCCATCACCGATTTCCTTATGTTACAAGCGGATAAAGGTACTCCCCTGTGTAACTTAGATGTCAGCCATTGGCAGCTCATGCGTGACACCTGCCGCTTGCTCAGGCCCTTTGAGGAGGCCACGCTATTCGTGAGTCGGCAGGACTATGGGATGAACAACGTCATTCCTCTGTTGCACGTCCTGGAACAAATGCTGTTAACAATGGCTGGTCAGGGTGCGGTAGACGTGGCGCACAGATCTCAACGCCACATGACCCCTGTGGGGGCAGGACAGGAAGAAGAGGAGGAGGTAGAGGAGGACATTGGTGCTCAGGAATTATTGAGTGAAATGGGTGGTTTTTCCACTCAGCGGACAGGAGTGGAGGAGCAGGAGCATCTGGTAGAGGAGGAGGAGGAGACAGAGGACCCAAACGCACCGTGGCAGTATGCTGTGGAGATGGAGGCAGGGAGTTCCTCGCATTCCTTGGCACAAATGGCCCATAGCATGCTCGGTTGCTTGCGTAGCGACAGCCGAATAATAACCATCAGACAGAGGGATGACTTTTGGCTGTCCACCTTGTTGGACCCTCGCTACCGTTCAAAAATGGTGGCCTTTTTCACACCTGCTGAGAGGGAGGCCAAAATAAAGTACTATAAAAACCACCTATGTAGTCAGTTGGTCTCTGCCTTTCTGCGCCAACGTCCATCCTCAGACACTGTGGGCCCTGTGCGCTCGCGTTCCGCTGCCATGGCAGCAGGGGAGGGGTGGGGTGGTAGGAGCAGTGGCAGCTCCACCAGCAGCGGCTGCCTCAGTCTGCAGTCGATGATGAGTAGCTTTCTTCACCAGCGCAGTGAGGAAACTACTAACCAGCCGCAGCAGCAGCATCAGGTCGACCTGGAGCAGGACCTCAAACAACAGGCTTGGGCCTACTTGGACAGCACCCTGCCAACCGAGGTAGACAATCCCCTTGACTACTGGGCAACAAAACTTGACCTTTGGCCCCAACTAGCTGAATTTGCCCTTGAAAGGCTGTCATGCCCGGCCAGTAGCGTGGCATTGGAGCGCGTGTTTAGTGCGGCAGGAGGTATTGTAACTCCGCGGAGGACACGTCTGTCCACCCAAAGTGTGGAGAGACTCACGTTTGTGAAAATGAATCAGGCGTGGATTAGTCTGGATTTCAAACCACCAGTTCCTGACACAACTGACCTAATAACCTAGCCGTTCAGGCCGCTCCGGCCGCTCCCTGAACACCTCGGGAATTGCTTTGTATATCTGTCGCCTTAGAGGCCGCTGTCTGAACAGCTCATGAATTGCTTTCTATATGTGTCGCCTTTGAGGCTGCTGGCTGGACAGCTGATGAATTGATTTGTATATATGTACTTATTGTCCGCTGTCCGGACAGCTCATGAATTACTTTTTGTATATAGCCTTCCAAACCACTCTCAGAATAAGTCATGATATTCATGCTGTGTATAGCCTTATAGGCCAATTGTCAATCAAGTCATGATTGTTATAGTGTGTATAGCCTTATAGGCCGCTGTCTTTACAACTTTATAATTCCATGCAGTATATAGCCCTATCGGCCACTTTCTGGCATCCAGTTGCTGTAGCCCCCATCACCACACTGTGCCACGGGCCCCTGTACCGCCTTCTCATACTGCTGCCAGATCCATCCTCTGCCATGTGCGTCTTTGTCGTCTGCTCACGCTGCTGGGTTCCAGTTTTAAACCTAGGCCTGTGTATGGCTTCCGAATACTGCTGCCTCCACCGCCACCCTGCGCCATGTGCCTCTGTCGTCTGCTCACGCTGCTGACGGCTTCCGCTTTTTAACCTAGGCCTGTGTATGGCTTCCGAATACTGCTGCCTCCACCGCCACCCTGCGCCATGTGCCTCTGTCGTCTGCTCACGCTGCTGACGGCTTCCGCTTTTTAAACTAGTCCTGTGTATGTCTTCCGAATACTGCTGCCTCAACCGCCACCCTGCGCCATGTGCCACTTTCGGGTCTCCTTACACTGTTGGTGGGTTCCATTTTGTGATAGGGTGCTGTATGGCCTTCCATTGCTGCTGCCTCCACCGCCACCCTGCGCCATGTGCCTCTGTCGTCTGCTCACGCTGCTGACGGCTTCCGCTTTTTAACCAAGGCCTGTGTTTGGCTTCCGAATACTGCTGCCTCCACCGCCACCCTGCGCCATGTGCCTCTGTCGTCTGCTCACGCTGCTGACGGCTTCCGCTTTTTAACCTAGGCCTGTGTATGGCTTCCGAATACTGCTGCCTCCACCGCCACCCTGCGCCATGTGCCACTTTCAGGTCTCCTTACACTGTTGGTGGGTTCCATTTTGTGATAGGGTGCTGTATGGCCTTCCATTGCTGCTGCCTCCACCGCCACCCTGCGCCATGTGCCTCAGTCGTTTGCTCACGCTGCTGACGGCTTCCGCTTTTTAACCGAGGCCTGTGTTTGGCTTCCGAATACTGCTGCATCCACCGCCACCCTGCGCCATGTGTCTCTGTCGTCTGCTCACGCTGCTGACGGCTTCCGCTTTTTAACCTAGGCCTGTGTATGGCCTTCAATTGAAGCTGCTTCTGCTCCGCCACTCTGCCATTGGACTCTTGATAGTCGTCTCCCCACGCTGCTGCTGGGGGGACTTTTTAACATAGGCCTCTGTATGGCCTTCAATTTTAGCTGCTTACGCTCCGCCACTCTGCCATGGGCCCCTGTACCGCCTCCTCATGCTGCTGCCAGGCCCGTAATCTGCCATGGGCCCCTGTACCGACTCCTCATGCTGCTGCCAGGCCCGTAATCTGTCATGGGCCCCTGTACCGCCTCCTCATGCTGCTGCCAGGTCCAGAGTGTGTCATGGGTCCCTGTACGGCCTCCCATTGCTGCTGTCTCCATCGCCACACTCTGCCATGTGCCACTTTCAGGTCTCCTCACACTGCTGGTGGGTTCCATTTTGTCATAGGGTGCTGTATGGCATCCCATTGCTGCTGCCTCCACCGCCACACTGTGGCTCCACACTCTGGTTTTGGCCCCGTGACTGCCCAAATGAGTGAAGTGTGCGGTGATTCTAAGATCGACGGCACTCATCTGCATGTCATACTGACTGACAGTATTATTTCTCTTCCCCAGCAGACTCCAAGGGCATTTAAATTAAAGGTACAGTGTTCTGCACTAATATAAAGGCTCTCTGAAGCCTAGAAACACCCTTTTTATAAGTTAAATTCGCAGCGAATGTATTCGGCTCAAATCAAATTTATTCCGCAAATTCGGCGAATCAGCCGAACCAAATTTTTGAATAATTCGCTCATCTCTACTTATGAGCCTCCCATACTGTAGCCACTGACACATCTCCTGTATCATTTTCTTCAAAAAATCACTTAATTTCTTCCCCAATTCTTTGATCGATCTCTTGATCCAGGAGAAGTGTCTCATTCAACCTCCATGCTATTCTCCCTTTCATCTCCCTCCCCCATCTTAATTTCATTGTAACAGGTGCGTGATCAGATATTGACATTACTTACACATTTTTACTTTAACCAAGGTCTCTATAAGTCGATGCTCCAACAATATGTAATCCAATCTCGAATACGTCTCATGAGCATGTGAGAAGAAAGTATAGTCTTTATCTTTCATATGTTTAATTCTCCATATATCTACCAGTTGACATTCGTATATCAACCTCTTCAGTGATCTCATAGACCTACTCTCTTCTCTCTGCACAGAAGAGGTTGCGTCCATCTGTGAATCCATACAAAGATTAAAATCTCCAGCCACAATCAAACCACCTTTTTTAAAATCCATCAATCTTTTCAATACGTTTTTTAAGAATATCTCTGGCTTCTTATTTGGACAATAAATATTAGCTACTGTACACTCTATTTCTTGTAATTTACCCCTTAGAAACAGAAATCTCCCTTCAGGATCTGTCACTCTATCCTCCAACTCAAACCTTATGTTCTTTGCAAACCCTATTGCTACACCCTTTGCCCTTCTGATTGGGGAGTCCACATAATACCACACTGGATAATATCTAGAGTTTAACTTCACATTTGTCTCTAACTCTAAATGTGTCTCTTGTAAAAAAAACCATGAGGTTAATCTATGATGTAACTCTTTAAACAACCTAAATCTCTTCCCAGGGCAATTTAACCCATTTACATTATAAGTTACAAACTGTATCTCTTCCATCCTTCCTTTACCTCCTCTCCTCCCCTCCACCTCCTCTCTCCTTTTCTCCCTATTATTATAACTTTTCCCAAATCACAGAGTGTTGACCTAACTACCCACCTCCCGTACTCTTCTCCCCCCAACCTCCCTCCCCCAAACCCATTCCTCCCCCTCCCACAACAACCCTTCCCCCTATTCCTACCCTCCCTCCTATTAGGCCTATTATTTGCCTATGAATCATTTGTGGACCTAATCCCACCTTTGATTCCAACCTTGGAGTTAAGTTCCACCCATGTACAGCTCACCTCCCCCGCCCCCTCCTCCCCAGTGTCCCTCTATCGATCAACTCTCTATTTTCCCTTCTAACTAGGTGCCATTCCTCTTTTCCCATAGAGCATGTCTCTCCTTCATCTTTTTCCCATCCCGGTGTCTCCATTGTCTGCAGGTCAAGTTTATCACAGAATTCTCTCATATCTTCAGGAAATCTCAAAAATGCTGTAACTCCATTCCTCCATCCGATTAAACACGCCGAGTGACCCCATCTATATTGCACATTTTGTTTTTTCATCTGTTCTAATAGGGGTTTCAATGATCTCTTTCTCCTCAATATCCCAGCCGCTAAATCTACAAAAATCTGAATATTTTTTTCTCCATACTTAATACTTGTTCTTCCTTTGATCTTCTTCCATATCTCTTCTTTGTCCCCATAATTATGGAATTGAACAATTATATCTCTCAATTTTTCTTTACCTCTTTCTTGTTGGAACTTTCCTATCCTATACACACTGTCCAATTTAAACATCTCAGAAGCAGATCTGTCCATTATGGAGTTTAACATTTTGTCCCCCTTAGGTCTTCCCCTTGTGAGAGCTCTGGGACTCCTCTTATCCTAAGATTACTTCTCCTATCCCTGTTTTCTTTAACCTCCATTATATAAAGCAATTTTTTTTTTGTTCTTTCCTAATGTCTATTATCCAATTTTCTAGTTTTGGAATAATTTGGGCATGATTTTTAACTTTTTCCTCCGTTTCTTCCACTCTGGATAATAACTGCCCCAGTTCTTTCCATATTATCCCCATCTCTTGCTTTATTGATTTTTCCAAATTTTTAAACATTTCTGCCATCTCCTTTTTATTTGGCATTTGTAGTTCTTTTTTGGTTTCTCTCAGCTCCATTCCCTCCATCGTTTGTTGACTATTGTTAACCATTCCCAGGGAAGATCTAGGACTGTTATCCATACTGATTTCCATTTCACTGCTTTCACTTACTCCCTGAGATCTTTCCGGGGTCACATTCCCCTGTGACCTATACTTCTTAATCTCACCAGTTTGGGAGCTCTTGGGCCCACTCCCTTTAACATTTTTACTTTGCATGCCGCCTATGGGACTTTTTTCTGTTCTTAAGACTCTGGGTTATATACTTGAGTAGGCACTTGAGAAAGTTTAACCTACTGATCCTTTTATATATCCTCTTCCATATCTAGGGCCAGATATTCCACCTTCTTTCTTCCAAAACTTCAGACCCCCTAGGAATCCCCCTCTTCCACTTTAAACGGTGTTCAGTAAGCTGAAACATAAACAGATAATCAGGAAATGACAAGCCCAGCCGCTCTCATTCACCCTTCTCTGTGGGGCGGCTTCAGGTTTTTAGTCCTCTGGTGCCTGGCCTCCTCTGGCCGTATCCACTCCTTGGGGGGATTCCTTTGTGTCCCTTTTTTCCTTCTGCACCCCCGCATCCACCGGGAACAGACTGGGAACACAAGCCGTCGTCTCACCAGCTCCTTAGGACGCCAGCCAGCTTCTCTTCCTCCCAGCACTCCTCCGTGGCTGCCCACGTGGTCACACCACTTCTCCTTGTCGCCTGGCAACCCGATACTTCAACAGGGATCACCGCCGGCAGACCTCAGGGAAACAGACGCCTCACTAGCTCACCCCGCACGAGCCACCACCCCACGGCCGAGACCCCCCCTTCCACACAGGTAAGTCTCCGGCGTTCAACCAGTGCAGCTATCTGAACACTTTAGGGAGGATGAAAGGGGAAGGCTAATGGAGAATGCTTACTCCACACTCTCCTGCACCGCCATGCTCAGGCTCCTCCTCCCTGTCGATTCACCAGTTCCCCCCTCAGCCCTGTTGTGCCCCCACCTGACCACTTCTGTCTTCAATAGTTCACTGTCACCCACCTTGGATACATTGACCTGCCTCACTACACACAGAATTAGGCCCTGACTGCTACAGCCCTGGCAGACAGACAATACCAGAGGCTTCAAAAAATGTAGCCGTGCTCTTGAGCATTTATGGTGTAAGACTATGTAAGACTATGTAAGTCTGGCATCCTTATTTTTTCTAAATATAGCCTTTTAGTGAATGGGTAGCTTACCATTTACTCATCCGCAGGCGGGGCAGCATAAGGATGTCCTCTCTTTTAAAGGGATACCTTGATGCTAATGAGCCTGCCTGCAAACCTCCATAACCACCGGGCCAGGGTTGTGTGGAAGAGGCCCTTGCCCCCCACCCCCCAAAGCTGATGGCACATGGCCTGGTAAGGTGCAGGGGAGGTCACTCATCCCCCCCCCTTTCCTGCCCTGCCAGGCCTGTGCTTGGATCAAGGGTCCAGTAAGAATCTAGGAGGGACCCCACACGTTTTCACCCATTTGTTTTTGTTTTTTCAGGGAGAATACTCTCCCCTCTGTCTTCGGCTGTGTGAAGCAACACCCTGCATAAGGCATACATGTGATACAGAGGAGCTTTGATGCAGATGAGAACTGACATATTAAGAAGACGTGAGTCTCCCAGGATTCTGGTGACAACCCAAAACTGGGCAAAGTCCTTCACTTTCACTCAACCTCATAACAGTAAACAGGGAAAAAAGAGATGGTGAATCTATCTAATGGGGCACAGGGAGCAGGAAAAAACTGTTTACCCTTTCTCATCTTTATCCAAAACTGATTTTTATTAAGTGTTCTTGCATGGCAGACCACTTACTGTTATCTCACATATATATTCTTATTATTATAGCCAAATTTACCACCCTAACTCCTCCCACAGTTTTTACACTACATAGACAACTAATACATTGAAACGTGCGGATTGTTCCCGATTGGTGTGCTATTACTTTGTGGAACGTTTCGCTGAATTGTTCACAAAATATCGGCATTTTTGTGGTGAAATTGGTCCCATAGGAATGAATGGCGGAACGTTCAAAACTAGAGTGGGAGCTGACAAAAGCTCGAGTGTGAGCTGAAAAATCAGGACGTGATTTTTAAACTGCCATCACTCCCTCATTTTCAAGCCCACCTACACAAATCTTATATCAAAACGTTCAGCTATCCCTGCTGCCACTAATAATGTTCACGGCTAAGCCATAGTCCTGATAGTTTTCACAATATGACCATTTGATTGCAACTCATGCCGCCCATTGACATTCATTGAAACTCCACTCTAGCCACCTCAAATTTGAAGGGCAATTTCTAAACTGCGACTGTGCCTTCATTTTTAGCATTTCAGAGACATACTATACATCAAAATGTAGGTCTAGGTCTTGTGATTCTCACAATATAACATTTTTTGGTGTAAGATTCATAATTTTTAAACTACAACCGTTTGAACATGGCAACTGCCAGTGAAGTAAGCAAGTTGGAGCAGTTTGTTTTTAACCGCTCTTCTATGCCCTTGCTGTAAAGTGAGTTGCCATAGGAACCCAGGTGTGTGAGCAGGCAGCAGAGTGACAAAAGCTAGAGTGTGAGTTGTAGACTACTGGTGGAGGCAAGAACACTTCACACAATTTCCCCAGAAATTGTAGCTTTTCTAGTTACAATTATCTGTATTATACAGGAATTATATAGCGCTGACAGTTTGCTCAGCGCTTTACATTATGGAGGGAGACAGTACAGTAACAATACAGTTCAATACAAGAGGGATTCGAGGGCCCTGATCCTGGGAGCTTACAATCTAGGAGATAATAGTTTGTAAGAAATAAACAGAATAATAGAACAATCTGCAAAGGCCGAGTGTGCAGAGGGGGGGGGGGGGGGGGGGTCTTGGTGTCTGTGAGCTTATGAAAATGCAACACTAGCCGAGGTACATCTTAAAATATTTGGGAAGGGGAGGGGGGGGGGGATATGCCAAAGCAATTTCCAGGTAAAGCTTTTGATGTATTCTTTATTTTCTCCAATCAGTTTATTCCTCACAGTTATTACCTTTTGTCCCACCAGCCCCTCTGTACTAGATTGTAAGCTCCCTGGAGCAGGGCCCTCCTAACCCTCTTGTATTGAATTGTATTGTTGCTGTATTGTCTCCATTTATATTTTTTCACAGCACTGCACAGTGTTGGCGCAATATAAATCCTGAATAATAATATTAATAATGGTCTGTGTAAAGGGGGGGGGACACCCTGGTCCACCACATGGCAGATAATATTAGCTGGATTTCCAGAAAAGGTCTCATTATTGAAATGATCTCTGGGGGAAACAAATGTTGTTGGATTGCAACAATGTATCAGGAAGAGCAGAAAAGAGAAACATATCTTAAGTAACAACAAAATCCTTCCCGTCTATGTGTGTAAAATATACTGACACCTATTAGGAGTGTTGAGCATTGCAGCCAATCCTCCCATCCCCCCAATATGCAGGTTAGTCCGTCCCGGATAGAGAGGAGCCGTGCTCTTGGGGGGGGGGGGGAGCGTTGCATGACAGCTGACATATTCATCAAAGGGGTGAAGTCTCCCAGGTGATGTATTTAACTCTTTATTATTATTAAATTTACAGTATTTATATAGCGCCAAAGGGTATGCTCAGCACTGTACAGTAGCAAGGGGGACAGAACATGAGACAAGACAGTAACAATACAATACACGAGGGTTCGAGGGCCCTGCTCTTTCGAGCTTACAATCTAGGATGGAGGGGAAGGTGGTACAGGAGGAGATGGCTGTGGGGGATGGAGTGGTGGGAGGAGTGGAGGAGGTTGTTAGGTGAGTTCAGGTGTTAGATGAGGTTGGGGTAGGCTTCCCTGAAGAGGAGGGTTTTCAGGGTGCGCCTGAAGGTGAGGAGGGTGGGTGACAGTCTGATGGATTGGGTTAGGGCGTTCCAGAGGATGGGGGAAGTCCTAGAGAAGTCCTGCAATCGGGCGTGGGAGGAGGAGACCAGGGAGCTAGAGAGTAGGAGGTTCTGTGAGGAGCGGAGGGCACGGGTAGGGTAGTATCTGGGTATCAGGTCAGTTATGTAGTTCGGGGTGGCATTGTGAATGGCTTTGTAGGTCAGAGTTAGCAGTTTGAATTTGATGCGTTGGGCAATCGGGAGCCAGTGAAGGGATTGGCAGAGGGGGGAGGCAGATGTGGAGCGGTTGGTGAGGTGGATGAGTCTAGCCGCTGAGTTTAGAATCGACAGGAGTGGGGATAGCATTTGTTTGGGTAAGCCAGTGAGAAGGGAATTGCAATAGTCCAGGTGTGAGATGATGAGGGAGTGTACGAGTTGTTTGGTGGTGTCTGGGGTGAGGAATGTGCGTATCTTGGAGATGTTGCGGAGGTGGAGCCTGCAAGATCTAGATAGCAGTTGGATGTGGGGTAGGAAGGAGAGGTATAGATGGAGAAGAGGAGGGGCCCGAGGACAGAGCCTTGGGGGACCCCGACAGAGAGGGGGAGGGAGGGGGAGGTGGTAGTGTTGTAGGTGACGCTGAAGGAGCGTTGGGAAAGGTAGGAGGAGAACCAGGAGAGAGCAGCGTCCCAGATGCCAAGGGAGTGCAGTTTGGCAAGGAGGAGATGGTGGTCAATAGTGTCGAAGGCCGCGGAGAGGTCGAGGAGCAGGAGGATAGAATAGTGGCCATTGGCTTTGGTGGTTAGCAGGTCGTTGGTGATTTTAAGTAGGGCAGTTTCGGTGCAGTGTAGGGGACGGAAGCCAGACTGTAGGGGGTTAAGGAGGTTGTTATCAGTGAGGTGGGTGCTTAGGCGATTGTAGGCCAGGCACTCAAGGAGCTTGGAGGTGAAAGGCAGCAGGGAGATGGGTCTAAGGTTGTTAAGGTTAGTGGGGTCCAGGGAGGGTTTTTTGAGTATGGGGGTGATGTGTGTGTGCTTTAGATGGGAGGGTGCAGGTGGAGAGGGAGAGATTGAAGATGTGGGTGAGGGAGCGAATAATGGAGGGGGGGGTGACTGGAGGAGCTGTGAGGGGATAGGGTTCAGGAGGCAGGTGGTGAGGCGGGCTTCAGTGAAGACCTTAGAGACCTCCTCAGGGGTAGCTGGGCTGAAGGAGCGGAGTGTTGGGGAGGTGATGGTGATATTCTTTATGGTCATATTCTGGTGACAACTCAACATTTGGCAATATTCCTTTACTTTCCCTCTACCTGAGAACACTAAACAGGACAAAGACCGAAAATGGAGCGCAGAGAGCAGAAAGAATGCTGCAATCCTCATTGTCCAAAATGGGAAACCTTTCTTGTTTGTTATTTGTTTTTTGTATTTATTTTTCTGTACTTTAAAAAGTGTGCATTTTCAATCTTGCCCTCAATGCCACATGAAAACAAACACAACAAAACAATCTTATAGGTTAGTTTGGGGACGAAGGTGTGTGTATGTGTGTGTGTGTGTGGGGGGGGGGGGGTTAGTGTGTGTGTGTGGGGGTACATGTCTTCCCTGTGACTTCTAGGGCACTAGGCCATGGCTTATCTGGGGAGGGGATTGTATCCGGATTAGAATCATTGTAACAAGTGATTCCTGTCGGCGATACTTTGTTGTTTTCAGGTCCATCGTTTGGTGTATTCCCTTCTTGTCGGTGCAATTCTTTCTCCTTGGACTGAGGAGAAGGGAACACCCTGGAGGCTTTTACATGTTAGTACAAAGAAAAGAAGTGTCAGGGTCAGTAGACATGTGTTGGTCTTAGAGGAACCCCACCGCTCATTCCCCTCCAAATAGCCGACATTTCCTCTCCACATTCCCCACATGATAGACAAGAATGGGATTTGCAGCAAACTTCCTATTCCTGAAATGATCTCTCAGGGAATCCAAATGTGATGGATTGACTTCCATCACTGAAAGCATCAAATCCTATTGTAGATCCGAGGATTCCGAGCAAACCTCCCCCCTGAGCAGTCTATGGAGCTGTGGAGTGAAATGCGGCAATCAAGTCATTGGCAGGATTTGGCTCTCAATGTCCATTTGTGATGATGATCCAATAATGACACCTAGGCCATGACACGTGACACCCTGTAATGGGCGGAGCCCTTTGTATCTGTCCCAATGTCTGCCATGACATGACACAAGGATCTCCTGTGATCGGCCGATGTTTTTGTTCCCGGCTCCTTGTAGTCAGCTAGAGATGAGCCGAGTTGTGTATTAGAGGGAAATGTTTGGCGATCTCCCCTCTTCCCTCGTGTAATGTGAAGCGGATTGTAGTGGGGGATGGGAGCAGATTGTTTTGTGGGTAGAATGTGTCCCCCCAAGCAGGTAGAAGGCAGAATGGGCCCCCCACTCCGGAGGATGGTTGCGTTTGCAGCCTCTGTGTTCAGCCTCGTGAGCAGCTCCTGACAGCTGGAAGTGACCCCCGATAAGTGACAGTCCAGGGAGCAGATCGGCTCTCCGGTGCACATCGGACATCGTTCTATTTCGGATTAAAATCGGTTTTATATCTACCGGGAAACACAACGAGAGAGAGAAGATTCTCAGACTGTGGACTGACAGCCAGTGGGCGTGTGTGATGTGTAACCAATAGCAGGACAGAGTGGAGTTGTGTGACAACCAATCGCAGTGTTAGAAGGTCTGTATATAAGGCGGAGCGCCGTGTGATTTGTAATGAACTATTGTGGAAACATTTCCCGAGTCATGACGGAGACTGAGAGCGCCCCAGCCGCCGCTCCTCCAGCGGAGGCCGCCGCCAAGAAGAAGCCGGCTAAGAAGGCGGCAGCCGGAGGAGGAGCCAAGAAAGGCATCAAGAAGGCGTCCGGTCCCGGCGTGTCCGAGCTCCTCGTCCAAGCCGTGTCCGCTTCCAAGGAGCGCAGCGGGGTGTCCCTGGCCGCCCTGAAGAAGGTCCTGTCCGCCGGAGGATACGATGTGGACAAGAACAAGAGCCGCCTGAAGATCGCCCTCAAGGCGCTGGTGACTAAGGGGAGCCTCGTCCAGGTCAAAGGCCATGGGGCCTCCGGATCGTTCAAGATCAACAAGCAGCCCGACGGCGCCAAGGCGAAGCCCAAGAGACCGGCCGCTAAGACGAGCAACAAGAAGCCATCGGCTGCGGCCAAGCCCAAGAAACCGGCCGCCAAGTCCCCCAAGAAGAAGGCGGCCAGCAAAGCCCCCACCGCAGCCAAGAGCCCCAAGAAGAAGCCGGCCGCCAAGAGACCAGCAAAGGCTGCAGCCAAGAAGGTGACCAAGAGCCCCAAGAAGAGCAAAGCTGCAGCCAAGCCGAAAAAAGGCGCCAAGAGTCCCGCTAAGGCCAAGCCGGCAGCTAAGAAGGCGGCTAAGCCCAAGAAGGCCGCTCCGAAGAAGAAATAATGGGCGGCGACCTCCTTCATCTCCACCCCCCAAAGGCTCTTCTCAGAGCCCCCCACCTCCCCCCAACAGGGCTCTCCATACATACACCGACCACGAGCCGCATTCTCCCTCCTCCAGTCTCCATCCTCCTCGCATTGTACACTTGTCCCTTATAGGTCATCCAATGATTCCTCCAATCCTACAAATGATTACTGGTTGGCCAAAGGAGAGATCCCTCCCGATACATTTCACAGGCCCGACCCCCTCCACACTCACCGACATCGGTAATGCGCATTGGAGATCTGTAATTTCCTGCACACTGTCTGGGATGGGGGAGGGGTAACAATGAACATTTCCCGCACAGTCTGTGCAATAGGGTGAGGGGTAACAATGAACATTTCCCGCACACTGTGGGATGGGGGGGAGGGGTAACAATGAACATTTCCCGATCCTTCTACAATGAATTCCCAGCCTTCATTATTATTGCGGCCATTGTGGAAGTTGTACGGAAACGCCATGTAATGATCGGGGACACATCATCCTCTGGACGGGATCTAATGATCGCACGGAGAACATCGTGTTGTGCGGACAATGGACTCCTTCCTATGGATGGATCGCCTCTACAACACAATACAACACGGGGAGCGGCTTCCAGGTGCCATTTGGAGGAAAACAACCGATCTTCGGGCTCTGCGAGTCTCCGGGGAAGATCCGCTACAGTCTGCTATTGGCTGACAGATAAAACGTCGGATGTTCTGATTGGTGGAAAGGAACATTTCTAATGTCCCGCCAAAATGTCACCTGTTCTAGTTGCAGCAATGATTACCCCCCCAGATGATCGATAGGGAATCGTGAGACAGAAAATGTTTCAGGGAGTTTCCAGATTCTCCAGAATGATTAATTGTATTTTCCATAGAACCAGCCGGGGCGGCACACGGAGAGCAGAAGGAAGAATCCTCCCGGTGTGTCCGCGTGTGCCGCCCCGGCAGAGCGATGTGATCTGTGATGAGCCCGATGTAGTATCGGAGGAGGTAATAGAGGACATGACTGACCCCCCCATAGTGACATCTCCGTGTGGAAGGGGCCCATTCGGATGGATCTCATTGTATGTCTCACATTCCATGTCTAGTTATGAGTTGTAGAAACGAATAAAACCAGTAAAGGAATGGCGGTCCCGGGGCGCCGAGAGGAGGAATTGTCCGATAACTTGTATTATAGATTCCTGTCTATCCTATTCATTGTAGCTCGGTAGTGTAGAGCTCTGTGTGGGGGGAGGTTGTGGCTCTGAGAAGAGCCGTTGGTTGGCGGGTTGTGTGGAATGTCTGTTGCGGGGGGTCTAGGCCCTCTCTCCGCGGATGCGGCGTGCCAGCTGGATGTCTTTGGGCATGATGGTGACCCTCTTGGCGTGGATAGCGCAGAGGTTGGTGTCCTCGAAGAGTCCGACGAGATAAGCCTCTGCGGCCTCCTGCAGAGCCATGACGGCGGAGCTCTGGAAGCGCAGGTCGGTCTTGAAGTCCTGGGCGATCTCTCGGACGAGGCGCTGGAAGGGCAGCTTGCGGATGAGCAGCTCGGTGGATTTCTGGTAGCGGCGGATCTCTCGGAGAGCCACGGTGCCGGGTCTGTAACGGTGAGGCTTCTTCACTCCGCCGGTGGCCGGGGCGCTCTTGCGGGCGGCTTTGGTGGCCAGCTGCTTGCGGGGAGCTTTCCCTCCGGTGGACTTACGGGCGGTCTGCTTGGTACGAGCCATCTCTACTCCTCTCTTGCCGGGAACTGCGACTGTAATGCGCCTCCGCGCTGCAGAGCTTTTTATACACATCCCTGCCCTCTGATTGGACAGTGAACGCACACCTCTTCCTCCTCAATGGTTAACTTAAAAAGCGCCATTTTGAAATGCCCGCCTAGATCTGCTCGTTCCATTGTTAGAAGAGCCCGCGCTTTGTTCTCACATGCGCAGTGAAGTCTCCGCCCATCACACAATGCTCGGAGATCGCCGATGTCCTTCGAAGGGGATTTCTATCAGATGATACAGTGTGGGCGGGGCTTCCACACTGACCAGCTGTTGTCTGTTCTCCAAATACACAGCCCAGCGATCAGTCTCAGTGGGAGCCGCGCATGCTCACTTCCTATTGGTCTCGGTATAGATCTGACTTATAAAGAACACTTTCTAGAAGCCCCGAATGTCTTCATCTATATTGGGGATCGGGGGGATTGTGGGGGTCCTCCTAGTAATCAATGAGTCCCTCACTGTTCTCTGTGGATGAAGGTCCCATCTCCATTATAGAGCCCATAGGATCACTGCCACTGCAATCTTCTCCATGTTATGGGGACTCAATGACACCATACACGTGATTGGAGGAAGTCTGGCAGGATGTGTACTCCCACCTTCTACATCATGAATGAGGTGCTTGTGGCAGAACTAATAGAGGACATCGCTGTCTTAGTCTGCTACACCAATCATTCTAAATCAGGGTGCCCAAGTATCCTGGGGTGCCTTGAGGCTTCTTCAGGGGTGACTTTGCAAAATGTCTGCAAATTATCCAAAACTTGTATACAAGCCAGCGGGTGGAACTAGCCTGCCTTTTAGTTACAGAAATCCGCAGATTTTCATTGTGCTCCATTATGGCCTTGCAGTCAGGAAAACCAATAACATCATTTATTTTTTATAACATCATTGATTGATAAGGAGGATGTCAGCTGCCTGCACATCATCCTAGTTTGACCCTCCCCCGCCTCTCTCCATCAGTGCTGAAGTCCCATTAGCTCAGTGATGGCGAAAAACTGAGGGAGAAGAGAAACATTGGAATACTAGTCGGTACCAGTGTGCACAAGTGTATTTGCTTTGGAAGAATAAATCACCTGTAATGTGGGGTGTTCTACATGTGTGGGTGTTGCTGTGTTATATAAAACTGATTGAATAGTTTTTCACATTTTAGAATGGGGTGCCTCGGGACTGTCCATAATTTTGAAGGGGTCTTTGACTGAAAAAAGGTTGAGAAACATTGTGCTAGACATGAAGGGATCCGACAGTTCTGTGTACAATCAGTGACTTTATATGTCATACCAGGGGCGGACTGACAACTCATAGGGCCCCCGGGCAATAAGATCATGGGGCCCCTGTGTCCTCGCCAACACCCAAAAAAGCCTATGAAAAAGCCAATGAAAGGTACCAGGGGCATCTCATGGGGCCCCCTACTGACCCCGGGCCCTCGGGCAGTGCCCGAGTGTTCGAATGGTCAGTCCGTCCTTTTGTCATACACAATTGGTCACAAACTGCAGAGGTCTTCTACCTGTGATAGGAATGGGAGGATGGATGGGGGGGGGGTTCTTAGTAGAGCCTGTAGGAGAATACTGTATATTAGGATGGAGAGGCTGTCAGGGTTACTTGGGTACCCCAGCATTCACCTCCTCAGTGGGCCGGGATCTGATGGTTTTGTGTGTTCAGGGTCCCTTACGTTGGGTGTTTGATTTCTCCAATCTGCTCCTGGAAGAAGTTTCTTTCCACAATATAATGCACGGAGATTCCAATGACCAGGATGAATATTTATCTTACTCCAGCCAATGTCTGGGAGGAGGCGCCCAGCCCCCACATCTTTTTTGGGTGTGGTTTGAGTGTGGGCAAGGACACAGGGGCCCCTTGATTTCCTATTGTCTGGGGGCCCCATGAGTTGTCAGTCCGCCCCTGGGGAGTGTCACCGCACTGGGTGACACCAACCCTAGGGACGCCTCTGCTCGGGACTGTCCATAATTTTAAAGGGTGCCTTGAGTGAAAAAAGGTTGAGAAACATTGTGCTAGACATAAAGGGATCTGACAGTTCTGTGTGCAATCAGTGACTTTACAATGTCATACACCAGGGGTGGGTAACTGTAGCCCTCCAGCTGTTGTAGAACTACAAGTCCCATGAGGCATTGCAAAACTGACAGTTACAAGATTGACTCCCAAAGGCAGAGGCATGATGGGACTTGTAGTTCATCAACAGCTGGAGAGCCACAGTTGCCCGCCCCGTCACACAGAATTGGTCACAAACTCCAGAGATCTTCTACCTGTGATAGGAGGATGGATGGGTGTGTGTTGGGGGGGGGGGGGGGGGGTCTTAGAAGAGCCTGTAGGAGAATACTGTATATTAGGATGGAGAGGCTGTCAGGGTTACTTGGGTACCCCAGCATTCACCCCCTCAGTGGGCCGGGATCTGATGGTTTTGTGTGTTCAGGGTTCCTTACGTTGGGTGTTTGATTTCTCCCATCTGCTCCTGGAAGAAGTTTATTTCCACAATATAATGCACGGAGATTCCAATGACCAGGATGAATATTTATCTTACTCCAGCCAATGTCTGGGAGGAGGCGCCCAGCCCCCACATCTCCATACACAGAGCCTGACATACATTGATGGGGGGAGGATTGTATGTTATCATTTATTGATGTGACTTTATCTCCTAGATTGTAAGCTCCAAAGAGCAGGGCCCTAGAACCCCTCATGTATTGTATTGTTACTGTATTGTCTCATGTTCTGTCCCCCACTATACTGTACAGCGCTGAGCAAACCTTTTGGCGCTATATAAATACTGTATAATAATAATAGAACAATGTGATCTCATGACAGGGACGGATCTTCATTGTCCTCCATCCTTTACTTCTGATACATTTCTTCTGGAGATCAATATATACCAAACAATCATCTTCCCGACTCTCGGAGGAACGCGGATCTCATCATCACCTTCTTCAGTCATCAGAAGAAATCAGAAATGTTACAATTTGAAGGAATCTCCCGGATCTGTGATTGGCTCAACATTCAAATTCCTGCATTCAAATTTCCCGCCGGAATTCTATGGAATCTTCTTCGATCCTCCAACCCGACACACTGAAAATACCGACATTAACCCCCCTTCTTCCGGAGAACATCGATCATCGGCCCCTTCATCTCGGGCAGTTTAATGGACCAAGAATAGGAAATCCGTTGGACATCTTCATGTCAGATCGGTTCCGGCTTCGATTTGTAATTCAGAATACAGAATCCGCCCCGCTATAGAGATCAATGGAGAGTCTACGGAACAAATATTTTCTGGGCTGAAGACGGAGACAGATCTCAGGATACATTTATTTGGACTACAAATCAGGTTGTTATTATTGGCTGGTGAAGGGAACGCTCACAACTGTGATTGGCTCAGATTTCAAATATCTGCTTTCAAATTTGCCCGCCAGAATGGTGTAGATCGTTACAGTTAAACGTTCATAATTATTATACCGCCAAATCCGACCCGGAGAACAAAGGAGATCATCAGATGAGACGTTTCTGCGAGAAATATCAACACTTTAATTCCAAGCAGATTCATCGATCATTCCGGAATGACTACGAATGTATTCTGATGATTACTGAATCATGTAAACACTTCTGTAGGTTCTATTTATTCCAAGTCCTCAAGTCCAGGATCCCCCACTGCTATATATAGAACATGATAGGGAGATGATTTATATTGTAGATCTCCTCCTCTCTATATGATGGGAAATAAAGTATTGTACATTTCATGATCAGATCTGTACATGTTCATGTCACTGACCGATAGTGATCCTGACACTGCCAGATAAATATATACAATACATTCATACAGCAAATATTTCATGTCTGGACAATAATAGAGATAGATAAAGCAAATAAACAGTCCTTTTACCTCTTTGTATCTGGAAATCAACAAAATGTTTACAAGGTTCAAAGTCAAAGAAATTCTCTGCAGAATATGAAATTGCTGTGACCCGTCCCGTTCTGCTAGGACTTATAAACAGGAAAATAGGATATCGTTTTTTTTTCCTTTTCACAAAAATATTTAAAAAAACATGAAATTAATAAACACAGTAATCAGTGATTGTAGTCTCAGTTATGAAATGTGAAAGATGAATGTTTTCGGTGTAATTTTCGAGGACTAAATAGAAGACCATTGAGAAGGAGGAATATAAGTGCCTTCTAGAGATGTATTGTTTTTGCCTCAGTTTCTGACACCATATACACGAAGAACATTGTATTGTGTGTAAAGAATGGGTGTGACTCCGCCTCTTCCCAGGAAGGTTCCCATCAGGTCCGCTCTGGCTGTATAAAAGGAAGGCGGGCCCAGCCCAGAGCTCAGTCGGTGATTGCAGCAGAGAAGAATCGTCATGTCTGGTCGCGGTAAAGGAGGGAAGGGTCTGGGGAAAGGCGGCGCCAAGCGCCACAGGAAGGTGCTCCGGGACAACATCCAGGGCATCACCAAACCCGCCATCCGACGTTTGGCCCGCAGAGGGGGAGTCAAGCGCATCTCCGGCCTCATCTATGAGGAGACCCGCGGAGTGCTGAAAGTCTTCCTGGAGAATGTCATCCGCGATGCCGTCACCTACACCGAGCACGCCAAGAGGAAGACCGTCACCGCCATGGATGTAGTCTATGCTCTCAAACGGCAGGGACGCACTCTCTACGGATTCGGAGGATAAATTCTCATAACCCCCCCCACAAAGGCCCTTCTCAGGGCCGCCCACCTTCTCATACAAAGGGCTATTGATAGAAACATCGAGATCATCAATCTCGGGGAATATTTAGAAACTCAAACATTCTTTTCATTGTACATATTTATTTGGCAGTGTTAGGAGTTATTTCTACGAATCATTTCATCAATATTCTAGATGTGAGATCTGTAACAGCTGCAAGTCTTTAATAGATCTGATATTGAAAGGATTCAGTAACCAGAATCCAGTTGTAGACTTTCATTCCAAGCAGATTTATCGGTTAGTCAGGGAAGTGGTGTTCGCCGATAAATGTCTCATAGTTCTCCGACTCGGATTTGGCGGTGTAATCGGGCTGAATATTTCTCTGAAACGATCTACACAACTCCGGCGGCAGAATTTGAAATCTGAGCCAATCACAGCTGTGGGCGTTTTCTCCGTCGGCCAGTAATGCTTTTCTTACGAGTAAAAAAAAAAATATCGTGCAGGGAATTCAACAAAATCAGTAAACTAAGAACTCCATCTTGTCGGGTTTTGAGTACAAATAAAACATTTCAAATGAATATCTGCAATGCTCGGAATGAATGGAAGGATTGATCGATCTTCCCAGATACAATCTGCATCCATTGGCCATTTTAACGGTCCATAGAACTCCGGCGGGAAAGTGGCATTTAGACAATTGAAGCAATGAAAGGTTATTCATTCAGATAAGTGGTAGGAAACTATTTGATCGGACATTTTTAGAAAAGTTTTGAAAACCGATTATCAGCTACAAATAACCCGCCCAATCCCGGGGCGCCGAGAGATCACTTTCTCCGCAGAAAGTTCAACATAGAAATCCTTCCCGGCGTCCAAACGTCTTTCTATGGAGAAGCAGAGATGACACCCGGATGTAGAGGAGACTTACTGTCCGGACGGCGGGAAGGATTTCCAACTTTTCGAATTGTCATTACAAACACGTGACAGCTTCCATCCCAGAACGTCCTTTACTAATCCGACATCTACAGAGCAGGACGGAGGGAAGAAGTCGCCGACTTTCCTCCTCCACCCCCCCCCCAGACACTGAGAATCCCATAGAAGCGGGAGATAGAGAGGAGTGTGGGATTGGTGTCCATAGAAGCCGTATGTCCGCCCTTTGTATGGAGATGTGGGGGGCTCTGAGAAGAGCCGTTGTGTTGGCGGATAGAAGGGAATCCTGTGGGGGGATTACTTGCTCTTGGCGGCCTTGTGGCTCTCGGTCTTCTTGGGCAGCAGCACGGCCTGGATGTTGGGCAGGACTCCTCCCTGGGCGATGGTGACGCCGCCCAGCAGCTTGTTGAGCTCCTCGTCGTTGCGGACAGCCAGCTGGAGGTGTCGGGGGATGATGCGGGTCTTCTTGTTGTCTCGGGCGGCGTTGCCGGCCAGCTCCAGGATCTCAGCCGTCAGATACTCCAGGACGGCGGCCAGATAGACGGGAGCTCCGGCCCCGACCCGCTCGGCATAGTTGCCCTTCCGGAGCAGGCGGTGAACACGACCGACGGGGAACTGCAGACCGGCCCGGGACGATCGGGTCTTGGCCTTAGCCCGAGCTTTGCCTCCTTGTTTGCCGCGACCAGACATGACTGGATGACTGACGAATCACACACAGATAGGGCCCAGCAGCCGCTTCCTCTCCTTTATACACTCCGTGCTCTGACGTCACACGCTGGGATTGGTTGCTTTTCAATACAGCCAATAGCATTCAGATTTGTTTCTACGCCAATCTGTAACTGAGAAAAGAAAGCATGACCTCACTCTCTCTCACCTGACCAAGTCCTCCAATAGAAGAGTGAGGAGGGATGAGGCTCCTTTGCATAGGCCGCCTATAAAAGCAGCACATGAGGGCGGCTCCAGCACACTTTCCCCGCAGCCAGCCAAGCAGTGGTGAACCCTGATCATGCCTGAACCAGCCAAGTCTGCGCCGGCGGCCAAGAAGGGCTCCAAGAAAGCCGTGACCAAGACTCAGAAGAAGGACGGCAAGAAGCGGAGGAAGACTAGGAAGGAGAGTTATGCCATCTACGTGTACAAGGTGCTCAAGCAGGTCCACCCCGACACCGGCATCTCGTCCAAGGCCATGAGCATCATGAACTCCTTCGTCAATGACATCTTCGAGCGCATCGCCGGCGAAGCTTCCCGCCTGGCTCATTACAACAAGCGCTCCACCATCACCTCCCGGGAGATCCAGACCGCCGTCCGCCTCCTCCTGCCCGGAGAGCTGGCCAAGCACGCCGTCTCCGAGGGCACCAAGGCCGTCACCAAGTACACCAGCGCCAAGTAATCCCCCCGCCCCCCGGGGCCCCATCATCCCAACAAGGACACAAAGGCTCTTCTAAGAGCCGCCCACCATTCCAATCACTGAGCTGTCATCACATTGTATTGCCGCTAGAGGTCCCCCACACGTCACACTTACACGGGGTTTCTAGATTTGTTCTCGCTATCAGAATACCAGCCAGCCTTCTAGATCCCATTTATTGTGGAATTCCTGATTGTTCCATTTGGAGGATTTCATTTTGTCTTCTAGTGGATCCAGAAACAACCCGCATTGTAGATCTTCCCCGATCCCCGGACAGAAGGCAGAGATTTGCCCCCATTAGCTATCAGCGTTCCGTTCTTTCACAAATGTTCGTGAAGCGGCCTGCATGCCTCGGGGTTTGATGGGAACACCGGAACCCAATGATATGGAGGGCCGGCCCAATACTACTGGTAATATAGTGTGTATCTATATTTCTTTTTCATTGGAGTATTAGGTGAATTTCAAGTGCATCAGATTAATACACAGAATGGAGAGTCACAAATTGTAATACGGATATCATAAATGGAGGGGAGGTGTAATTGGGCCGATTAATCCCCCCCCCCTTACTTTGTCATCAAATTTACTGAATTATGGACATAAATAGTCCTCTCTCGGAGATTGCAATTCTTACATTGAGAAGAAATTCGAATCTTGACTTGTAAATATCTTTCATATCAATGTTTTCTCATCTGGCCGTAAGGAGCTCCCAGAGAGATCGGGATATTCTACTAACAAAGAACCTGCAGATCTTGGCGGGAAATTACAAACAATATTCCGATCAGAAGAAAATATAAGATATCAATACAATGTTTGTTACAAATAAACTCGTAAATGTGAAATGAATGGGATGAATTGCTGCAGACTAGATGTCCGCCTCCTCACATCCTGAGCGATAGATTGTCATTGTGCCATCAAAGTCCACACTGTCCTCGCCGGGATCTGATTGTCCTTGGAAGTGGGATTCGGAGAGAAAAGGCAGAAATCACATTGTATCTCCTCCCAGATCCGCACACAAGTCATGTCTCTTGTCATCTCGCTCTTCTATAGACAATACATTGCAGCCCTTCTGACTGTCCCTGTTAGTCCACAATTGTGCTGGATGGACCGAGATGGGCGACAAACGTTCTGCTTCTTAGTCCCGAACAGAGGAATCATCGGATCCGTGAGATCGGAGGAGGATCTTCTGTCATCCCATTCACTGTATTATGGAGGAATCCAGTCCGATGTCAATGGATGTAATTGTTACATTGTACAGGGAGTCTCTGATCTCTGATTATTAGCAGATCTCTGATTAATCTTCTCTTCTTTGGTAGTAAGGAGAGCTCCGAGCATTGTATGATGTGGAGGAACTCCCCTCCCCCACCCCTGACACAGCGGGCTTCTCTACCTACAGAGATAACGTGCAGATCCTGGCGGGCTTTTTGAAAATCCCGCTCTTTTTATGTAAACCAATCATTAGAAGGGGCGTGACGTAGTTCTCCAATCAGAGGGCAGGGATGTGTATAAATAGCTCTGCAGAGCGGCTTCAATTCCTATTCCCAGCACAGATCTGAGAAGTAATGGCTCGTACCAAGCAGACCGCCCGTAAGTCCACCGGAGGGAAAGCTCCCCGCAAGCAGCTGGCCACCAAAGCCGCCCGCAAGAGCGCCCCGGCCACCGGCGGAGTGAAGAAGCCTCACCGCTACAGGCCCGGCACCGTGGCTCTCCGAGAGATCCGCCGCTACCAGAAATCCACCGAGCTGCTCATCCGCAAGCTGCCCTTCCAGCGCCTCGTCCGAGAGATCGCCCAGGACTTCAAGACCGACCTGCGCTTCCAGAGCTCCGCCGTCATGGCTCTGCAGGAGGCCGCAGAGGCTTATCTCGTCGGACTCTTCGAGGACACCAACCTCTGCGCCATCCACGCCAAGAGGGTCACCATCATGCCCAAAGACATCCAGCTGGCACGCCGCATCCGCGGAGAGAGGGCCTAGACCCCCCGCAACAGACATTCCACACAACCCGCCAACCAACGGCTCTTCTCAGAGCCACCACCTCCCCCCACACAGAGCTCTGTACCGGGACTTCTCCGCCTTTCCCCCTCATGGCGCCTTTTACAATTCAGCGCAATCTGGAGGCGCCATTACAACATGTAAAGAACCAAACCGGTTTACACAACGCGGCGCCGTCTGTACATGGGGGGCGCCCGATGGGGGAGGGGACTTGGGACTTTCTTTTTATTCTTCCAAAGCAAGTAGTTTCTGTTCTCCCTAAGTTGCCGGGTTTCTGCCTCGGCTAATGTGACCTCACTGCTGACAGGGGCAGGCAAGGATCCTGTGCAGGGGCCCCTTGTCCTTATCAATGACGTCATGGGTGGTTCTGTTACCAGCAGCTAGTAGGTTGGGGTAAACGCTGCTGTCTCATCTCCACCTTAAATGGTCTCCCTGCAATGCATTGACTTTCTGCAAATCTCAGGATAATTAGTCTATATCTATTTGTAGTGATTGATTCTCGCCTCCTTGTGCCTTTCTTTGATCAGAGAATCCTCCATAGTTTGACTTTGGCCGGTCTGGTTTAGATAAGCCCCTCCCCAAAAAAATTAATGTGATCCTTATCAATTCTTAATTGGGGCGGAGAAGAGTTGTTCATTTGATCATCTCCCTATAAATATAGACCAGTTTCTGGGGGAAGTCACAGATGGCTCTGTCCTGTGAGGGCATTTTCAGTTGAACACAACAGGATAACTAAAGCAGCAGGAAGAACTCTACTGCACACTGGATGGGCTGCAGGCAAATACCCTGGGAAACGTCTACAAGTCTAAGTCCCACTCCATGTACCTGTTTAATATGCCACCTCTACTCATATTACTATCCTTTACTCTCAAAATCTCCTTTCTTTATCCCTCTTCTCCACTTCAATTTATACATCTCACCCTCACTGCTACCATCTCCCTACTACTGCTCTCATCACCTCCTGATACTTTACTCACCAGCTGACCCAAACACCAGGACAGGAAGGCATGTGCCCTCATATACATCCCGCTCCCAACTTACTTTCCTCACCCTGCTTCTCTTAGCCTCTGGGGATATCTCCCCAAACCCTGGTCCCCCAGTATCTCACCCCCATACCAGGCACCCTCCTTCCTCCAGGAATAGCTGCAATCCACTCCAATTAATCTCAATCCCCGCGCTCCTAAAAATCACCCTCCCTTTTTCATGTGCGCTCTGGAATGCCCGCTCTGTCTGTAATAAGCTCACCTCTGTCCATGACCTTTGTGTCTCCCACTCCCTTAACCTACAAGCAATTACAGAAACCTGACTCCAAGCAGAAGACTCTGCTTCACCCCCAGCACTTTCCTATGGAGACCTTCTCTAGGCTCACTCACCCAGACCCAGTGGTATGAAAGGAGGTGGAGATGGTTTGCTTCTATCCCCACTGAGCACCTTTCAAGTCCTCCCTAACCCTCCCTCTCTATCCTCTTTCGAGACTCGCTGCTTTTGGCTGTTTTCTACCATTTCTCTGAGGATTGCAGTGATCCATCGGCCTCCTGGATTGGTGTCCCGCTTTCTTGATGACGTCTCTGCCTGGTTACTTTCTCTCCTCTGAAATACCCACTATCATTCTTAGAGATTTTAACATCCCCATTAATGTGAGCAACCCGACTACATCCCAACTCTTCAACCTAACCATCTTTTACCTTAACACAATGGACACAGTCCTCCACTCACTCTGATGGGAATACATTAGACCTTGTTTTCTCCCATCTTGGCACTCCCTACAAACTCACAAACACCCACTTTCCTCTCTCTGAAGATGAGGACACGGAAGGTGATGAGATTGTGATCAAACACCTATGCCTCTGAACAGCAAACAATTACCCGCAGAAACCTTCACAACTTAAACCCTTCTCTTTTCCACTCTGCATCTTACCGCCTCTGACAATCTCTCCCCTGCCCTGACCTGGCCACGGCTGTCTACAACAGTTCGCTTCCATCTGCACTAGACTCACTTGTTCCTCTAACAACACAAAGTATCAGGACCCGACCATTACATCCGTGGCAGACTGACCACACCAGAAATCTTAAGCGACATAGTTGTGCACTGGAGCGATTGTGGCATAAAACCAAATCTCAGCAAGCTTTCACCCTATATAAATCTGCTTTAACATACAATTCATCCCTCAATGCTGCCAATCAAACCTACTTTGTCACTCTTATTAATACCTTGTCCATCCAGTCCTCGACTCTTCTCTACTTTTAACTCTCTACTTTCTCCACCCAGTACCTCACTCACAAGATTGCAAATCATTTCAAACACAAGATTGATGCAATTTGTAGGGGCATCTCCACTACACAGACATCCATCCCACTTAGCATACCTTATACTAAACCTCCCTCAACACTTTCCTCTTTTGACCTTGCTACTACTGAAGAGGTCACTAAAGTTTTCTCAGAAGCCCGTCTCACTACCTGCCCCCTGGATCCTGTCCCTTCACAACTGCTACGGTCACCCTCTTACATCCTATGCTCTCTCACATCTTCAATCTCTATTCCTATCCAATGGTGCCTTCCCCTCCCCTCTAAAGCATGCACACATAACTCCCATATTTAAAAAGCCCTCCCTGGACCCCACCAACCTAAACAACTTAAGACCCATCTCCCTGCTGCCATTTACCTCTAAACTCTTAGAACGCTTAGTGAGGTAGGAGCTCAGGCAATTGTAGACTGACATCAAACTTCTTGACCATTTAGTCTGCCTTTCACTCACTACACTCCACTGAAACTGCCCAACTAAAACTCACTAATGATCTACTAACTGCTAAAACCAATGGCCACCACTCTGTACTCTTACTACTTAAAATCTCTGCGGCCTCTGATACTATTGACCATCTCCTCCTCAAAAAACTGCACTCTTTTGGCCTCTGAGACTCTGCTCTCTCCTGGTTCTCTTCCTACCTATTTCAGCACTCCTTCAGCGTTACCTATAACTCTGGCTCCTCTATTCCCTCAAACAGGGGCGGTCTGACAACTCATGGGGCCCCCGGGCAATAGGGGATCATGGGGGCCCTGTGTCCTTGCCCAAACTCAAAAAGCCTATGAAAAAGGTACCAGGGGCATCTCATGGGGCCCCTCTACTGACCCTGGGCCCTCAGGCAGTGCCTGAGTTTCCAAATGGTCAGTCCGCCGCTGCCCTCAAGATGCTGTCCTTGGACCTTTTCTCTTCTCCATCTACACCTCCTCCCTTGGTCACTTGATAAACTCCCATGGCTGTAAGTAGCTGATGACACACAAATCTATCTTTCCACCCCTCACCTCACCCCTTTAGTCTCCTTTCACATTACTAACCTGTGGCAGGCGCAGCACCCTTTGGTGCCTAGTGCGCTGTGGCATTAGAAAAATTATGCAATTGCTGTTTCTTTGTTTTATTAAACTGACTTTACTCTGTAATTCCTCCAATGCCGCTCTATGGATGCAGTAGGTTTAAAGAGCACACCGAATACTTTAGTTAACTTCTTTAATAACTTCAATCTTCTTCATATAACACGGCTTACAATGGCTTGTTTCTTTCATATTACAATGGTTTAATTTGTATTACATTGGGTTGATTCAATAGCTTGATAAATTTGTTTTATTATGATTACTCTACAGTGACTTGATTCGTAAATTTGTAAGTTTGATTATTTGAATATTCGTAAAATTAATTTGGTGGAACTACAAGTAAACACATATAACAGTTTTTACATACAGATCTACCTGCATTACTAAACAATAGAGGAACATACAAGTGCATTAAATACCTATTTGGCCTTCTCTGTTTCCATAAAGCTTCTCTGATTGGAACTGTCTGTTTCCTCCTCTGTCTGGTGAGCAAGTGTCTCTAGAAAATCCTAGCAGGGAGTTTTACACAGGCACAAATGTGAAACTGGCTGGGATTGGTTAAGGCTCTGTACAGTGTGAGGCTGGCTGTGATTAGCTCACCTTATACTAACTCTTAAAGGCACACTTTCCTTTTCTGCTTCTGCTAACACAATGAATATATAAATGTCATATAACAATCAAAGACATAAATCACAGCAATGATTCTGCTTTTGGCTTTAACATATACACATATACACTGTACTGAGGTTATTGGCAGGTTTGGTATACACATATATGTGAACCATATTAGCAACCTAGGACTGGTCTTAGCTGGCCAGCTACATAACCTACTTAGTGACATATCGGCATGGATGTCACTCCACTTCCTCAAACTCAATCTTTATTTCTATCAAATCTTCTATATCGGGGAAAGATGACATGCAGAGCAGTGTGTGCACTCAGCAATGCCGGTGTATGTATGGAGAGCTCTGTTGGGAGGAGGTGGGGGGCTCTGAGAAGAGCCTTTGGGGGTGGAGATGGAGGTCGCCGCCCATTATTTCTTCTTCGGAGCGGCTTTCTTGGGCTTAGCCACCTTCTTAGCTGCCGGCTTGGCCTTAGTGAGACTCTTGCCGGCTTTTTTCGGCTTGGCTGCAGCTTTGATCTTCTTGGGGCTCTTGGTCACCTTCTTGGCGGCAGCCTTTGCCGGTCTCTTGGCAGACAGCTTCTTGGGGCTCTTGGCTGCAGTGGTTGTTTTGCTGGCCGCCGCCTTCTTGAGGGACTTGGCGGCCTTCTTGGGGCTCTTGACTGCGGTGGTTGTTTTTCTGGCCGCCTTCTTTTTGGGGGACTTTGTAGCCTTCTTAGCAGCCGGTTTCTTGGGCTTGGCCTTGTCTTTGGGGCCCTCGGGCTGCTTCTTGTTGATCTTGAACGATCCGGAGGCCCCATGGCCTTTGACCTGGACGAGGCTCCCCTTAGTCACCAGCGCCTTGAGGGCGATCTTCAGGCGGCTCTTGTTCTTGTCCACATCGTATCCTCCGGTGGACAGGACCTTCTTGAGGGCGGCCAGGGACACCCCTCTGCGCTCCTTGGAAGCGGACACGGCTTGGACGAGGAGCTCGGACACGCCGGGACTGGACGCCTTCTTGCTGCCTTTCTTGGCTCCTCCTCCGGCTGCCGTCTTCTTAGCCGGCTTCTTCTTGGCGGCGGCCTCCGCTGGAGGAGCGGCGGCTGGGCGCTCTCAGTCTCCGTCATGACTCAGGAAATGTTTCCACAATAGTTCATTACAAATCACAGGGCGCTCCGCCTTATATACAGACGTTCTAACACTGTGATTGGTTGACACAAAACTCGACTCTGTCCTGCTATTGGTTACACGGCAGACACGCCCACTGGCTTTCATTTCAGTGTCGGAGAATCTTCATTCTCTCATTGTGTTTCCCAGGCAGAGAGAAAAATGAATTTATTCCGAAATAGAATGATGTCCGATGTGCACCGGGGAGCCGATCTGCTCCCTGGACTGTCACTTATCGGGGGTCACTTCCAGCTGTCAGGAGCTGCTCAGGAGGCTGAACACAGAGGCTGCAAACACAACCATCCTCCGGAGTGGGGGGCCCATTCTTCCTTCTACCTGCTTGGGGACACACCTACCCACAAAACAATCTTCTCCCATCCCCCACTACAATCCGCTTCACATTACAGGAGGGAAGAACCCTTGTCCCTCCCTCCATTCCTAGCCCTTCCAGGCCTGTGCTCGGATCAAGGGTCTGGTAAGAACTTCGGGGGGACCCCACATTTTCGTCACCCATTTTTTGAGGGGAGGGGTTCCACTTAAAAGTCCTTTTAGGCCTGGTAGGACTTTTAGGGGGAACCCCACACACTTTTTTTATTTCTTACTTTGGGGTGCCTACTAACCTTCCTACCAGACCTAAAGGGTCTGGTAAGAACTAGGGGGGACCCCATGCTGTTATTTTTTTTAATGTAATTTAAAAAAAAAAGTCAGTCCTTCTGCAGCTGGTTCTATTTATTGCACAGATGTGTAGCTTGCATGTAGTTTAAAGGGATCCCCCAGACATGATATTTAAAGAAATTATTGTTTACTTTAAATAATGAAAAATGACTGCCCCTTTAAAAATTTACTTTTTGAAAAAAAAATGCTTTCACTGATTCATGTCTCCATACCCCTTTTATGGCCTAAAACTTGCATATAAGCCTTCAAAATGGGCACATTTGAATTTACAAGTGAGTCCCATAGACTTTCATTGAGCTTGAAGTTCGTCGTTGAACATCTATTAGGTTTGAACGTTCGACCGCAAACCAAACACAGGGGTGTTCGGCCCATCACAAGTAACTTCTATTACCCAACACAACAGTTCTTCTCAGAGCCACCCACATCTCCATACACAATTCTATAAACCTCTTTATCAACCAATTCCATCTCAGGGAGGAAAATCAGGAGATTGGGAAAAAGGAGGAAAGCGGTAACTGACCATTGTAGATGTACGGCGTGGCTCCTCCCCCAAGTCCATTATCCTCAAATTATGTTGATGCAAAATCTAAAATAACTAACTTTTTGTATGCGTTATAATTTAAATAAAATGGGGGCGTGTCCAAGATGGCGACCGGAGCGGCCGCATAATCCGGAGCTCCGGCGCCGTATTCCGGAATCCGCTGCCATCCGTGCAGCAGCGGATCACAGTGGAGCAGCGGAGGGCCCTGGTATCATCCCGGATACCTGGGAGGTAGAATCCGGGCGATATTTCCGCCCTTCATGGCGGCGGACGTTCGCGGCCTGGTGCGGCCGCGTGGGCCGGGGCTCCGGCACCTCCTATCCGCATCCGCTGCCATCCGGGCTGTGGGGGATCACCCGAGGACGTCTGCAGCGTCCTCTGCATCACAGAGGCTGAGAGAGGGACATCGCTGAGTGTTGCTGCTCCCCGCGGCGGCGGCGACGTTTGCGGCCTACACCATCTGCCAGAGGCCTCTTTTTACCTGGTCACAGTGAGTGGGGGGTACAGGTGGCATCCTGTTATCATGATCTCCCCACAGTGATTTGGGGAGTGGGCCTCACATTAATAGCCCCAGAGCCCATCTTCTTCTCTGTCTGTGGCCCTTGCTGGGCTCAGAGGCCTACTGGGGCCTTGATACTGCCCAGGGGGTGTCTCCCTGTGGGGCCCTGTGCTCAGAATCGGAGGTCCTCTGCTTCCTGCTTCCCACCCATTCCTCTCGTGTCCTGAGTTGGGATCTGGTGCTATCATCCTGCCCCGGAGTGAAATTTTTGCTGGTTGCTGTGACTTATGTTCTATCTACCCTTTCAAGGCTTGCTGAATATTTTTACAATATAATGTTATCGCAGATGGGTTTGACAGCATCCATGTAACTACAACCCTGAACCTATTTTGGGCGCTATAGGTCCCCTGGGGTTATAGTCTCCATTCACTTTCCAATTTTCAGTTGATCACCCCCGGGAGATTCTTTGTATGCCGTCCACCAAGAAAAAAAAGGGACAAGCTCAGAAGTCCCTCACGACATACCTCCTTAAGGCTCACGAGATTTGCGGCATGTCTCCAGTCAATACAGAGCAAGCATCCCTGTCCGATCCCGCACGGGATACCACCGTTCCCTTATCGGCCTTGGTCAGCGAAAATACACAGCAACTCACAAAAGGGGACTTGGAGTCCTGCTTGGAATCTATGTACGCCAAACTAGCCGCCAAATTTCAATCAGAATTGCATAAAAGCACTAATGTTCTCTCTCAGGAAATAGCCACGCTGGGCTCTAGGACAGACCGCTTGGAAACCAAACACGATGAACTTAGCCTGGCCTATGGTGAACTTTCCAGAGAGCATGATCATTTACAAACGGCCTTTTCACAACTGCAGGCGCAGGTTGAGGATCTTGATAATCGCAATCGCAGGAATAATCTGCGAATCAGGGGAATCCCGGAGTCTATGTCGTATCTTTCATTAATTATAATCAAGTTATTCAAGTCACTCCTTCCAGATCGTGACCCTGGATCTTTTGCTTGTGACCGCATCCACAGAGCCCTACGCCCTAAACCTCCTGCTGACAAGCCGCCTAGGGATATTGTCTTGTGCATGAAGGATTTTCTGACCAAGGAAGAAATACTCAGAGCTGCTCGCAATACTCCAACAATCTCCTTTGAAGGCTCGGTTTTACAAATCTATCCTGATGTTTCTCCGGCCACGTTGGAGAGGCGTAGAAAAATGAAAGAAGTTACAACTGCCCTGTTCTCTGCTCGTATCCGCTACAAGTGGGGCTTCCCTTTTAAGCTGATAGTTCCACATAATGGGAGCACATATATCGCTACATCCCCTCCCGAAGGTAGAGCAATCTTGGCCAAATTAGGCTTGGCGGATGCCCCATCACCTCAACGCCCACCCTCCACCCCTCGTATCTCTCCCATTTGGCATACCCCTTCCCCACGGAGGGATAGAAGGAGAGTCAGACAAGAACCGGGTTGACAGGTCCATTCTCACTTGCCTAATACTCATTGTCTTGATAGTCTTTGGTCTGGTCTATTGTTTTTTATGATTTTACTAAGATTTGGGACACAGGGATTTTGCTCTCTATTTCTTACATTGTCAGGTTGTATATTTCTGTGGTTGCTGCTGTGATCTTTTTGCAATACTGATTTTTTTGTATGCCTTGCATTGATAACTGGACGAGTTAAGGTATAACAAGGGTCATTGGACCCTCCTAATTGTGCCCATTAATTCATGGTTGTACTACTCTTTGACACGTTACCCCACCCTGCCTCCTGACATGGCCGGAGGTGTCGCCGCCCGATTGCGGGGTGGCAGCTCTGTTTTACATGTTCTAAGGAGACAGGGTTTGGGCCCGTGTGGCCCCTTAATGTTTGAACTTTTTGTTTTATCAGGTATGACGACTTTTCTGCCTGATCCATGTTCTTCAGTTACCCTTTCAAATATAGAAGATATTAAAGCTTCTTCTCCATTGTTTTTCGTTTTCTCTTCTCTCAAAACTTTAGTGTATGAGGATGGTATTGTGTCGGTCTGTGGACATCACGACCCCTATGTTGGGGTCTGGAGGTCCCCTAGGCTGGATCTGCCACCTGTATGTCTGTCTGATGCAGACCTGCGGGTTTCTATGTCTAGTCAAATAACTTTAGGGGATATCTTTGTAATGTGTACTTTTATGATGATAGTGGCAAGCTCTGTTTATTATGGCAATTCAATGTATTTCACATAATGTCCAGGGTTTCAATTCGCCAAATAAGCGCAAAACAGCCTTTCTTCAATATAAAAGATTAGGAGCAAAAATTATCTTATTACAGGAAACGCATTTTGCAGCCGCAAAACACCCGACCTTTTTTCATAGATCCTATAGGCAGGGGTA
Organism: Staurois parvus; assembly: GCF_062004578.1. Classification (NCBI taxonomy): domain Eukaryota; kingdom Metazoa; phylum Chordata; class Amphibia; order Anura; family Ranidae; genus Staurois; species Staurois parvus. The sequence continues at coordinate 1,000,524 of NW_028318693.1, forward strand.
TTATACCCTACATTCCTCCAAGAGTAGGGGATTGGCCATTTTTCTACATAACTCATTTCCCTTTGAGGTTCAACATGTGTATCGTGATCCAGACAGTAGGTTTATTATTCTTAAGGGCACCCTTTCAGGTCGAGAACTTACAATTGCTAATGTCTATGCACCAAATTCGGCACAGGCTACTTTTTTTTTTTAATTTTTTGGTGCTCTGGATAAATTTTTGTCCCCCCATCTATTGGTGGGTGGGGATTTTAATCTGGTGGCAAATCCTCTTTTGGACCGTAGCTCCGCCTCGCACACTTCCCAAGCTTTCCCAAAATCCATTACTAAGAAACTAGATGCCCTCCAGTTGGTGGATGCTTGGAGAGCGCACAACACGGGAGCCAGGGATTACACATTTTATTCCCACCCACATGACTCTTATGCTAGACTAGACTATATCTTTTGTACCCCTATATTGCTAGCTAATTCTAGGATAGCTAGTATTCATTTGAGCCCCTGGTCGGATCACAGTATTATGGCCTTATCTATCACGTTTGTGGGATTGGCACCTACTCCCTTTTCATGGAGACTTAATGATTCTATGCTAACTGATACTGACTCTCGGCAGGAGGTGGTTACATCTCTTAAGGAATACTTTCAATCTAATTCAACCCCTGATATTTCCCCAGCCACACTCTGGGTAGCCCACAAGGCGGTCCTACGGGGCCGACTTATCTCTATGGCTTTGGCCAGAAATAAAAAACGTTGGCAGCAGATACTACTTTTAACCCGAGAATTAGAAGCACACTATAGAAGCCATGTAGCTGATCCATCTTTACTCAATAAACAGCTATTGTCCCAAAAACGCTTGGAACTGAATGCCCTGCTTTCCCAAAAAACTGAAAAGGCCCTCCGCTGGTCGAAGGCCTCGTTCCTATTACATAGCAACTCAGCATCTACCATGTTTGCAAGGAAATTGAACCATTCTTTGCGCCCCCCACATGTGTATAAATTGCGTACTAATTCAGGTGCTATCTCATCTTTACCTCAGGAAGTTTTGGGTATTTTTGAAAATTTTTATTCTAAACTACTGGCTTCTCCACAGTCGGATTCTGTTTCTCTATCAGATTCATGGCTAGATTCTATACCCCTTCCTGCTCTCACACCTTCTCAGATTGCCTCTCTTAATGCCCCCTGTACTTTAGAGGAAATAACATGTGCAATAGGAACGCTGAAACGCTCTACTGCACCGGGTCCTGATGGATTTACTGCTAGCTATTATAAACATTTTACCTCTATATTGGCTCCATACTTGATAACACTATTTAATGATGTTTTACAGGGGGGTAAGTTCCCCGAGGAGATGTTGTTAGCTAACATGTCTCTAATACCCAAGCCACAGAAAGACCACTGTTTGCCGCAAAACTATAGACCAATCTCAGTAATGAATAACGATCTGAAGATATTTAGCCGCATTTTGGCGAACAGGTTGGCTCCTATTATCTCCTCTTTGGTATCTCCAGACCAGTCGGGTTTTATTCCCGACAGATTTATTACTGATAACATTCGTCTCACTCTAAACGTTATTCAAGATGCCAATTTACATTCCAAAGAGGTTCTGTTGATGAGTTTAGACATAAACAAGGCCTTTGATAGTGTTCTTTGGCCCTACTTGTTCTCTTTGCTACAGAAAATGGGCTTCAGTGATGGGTTTTTGGCAGGCATACATGCCCTATACGACTCTCCTAAAACAAGAATAAGGCTTCCTGGCTGTAACTCTGACTTCTTTACATTGGGTAGAGGTACCCGTCAGGGTTGTCCTCTTTCGCCCCTTTTGTTTGCGCTGGTGTTGGAACCTTTGGCATTGGCGATCAAATCACATTCGGATATTTCTGGCTATTCGTTATTAGTTTCACATTTTAAGCTGAGCATGTATGCTGATGATGTTATGCTTTTTATTACTAACCCGTTGACTTCTTTGCCTAATTTGTGTGTCGTATTGAATGATTTTGCTAAAGTGTCAGGTCTCACCGTTAATTTTACCAAATCGGTAATTATGCCTGTTAATGTTCCTGACTCCCTAAGTGCATCTCTCCGTAGTTCTTTTCCATTTCGCTGGGTCAAGGACAGGATATCCTATTTGGGGATTAATCTTGCTCCCAGATACTCTGATATGTTTGCGGCTAATTATCCACCATGTGTATCACGTCTCTCTACTCTACTGAGGATCTGGCACGGTTATCATGTCTCCTTTCTGGGTAGAGTCACGGCGGTTAAAATGAATATCTTGCCCAAACTGCTTTATCTTTTTAGAGCACTTCCAGTTCCGGTTTCAAAAACGTTTTTGGATCATTTTCAGCGGATTATTAACAATTTTATTTGGGGAAATAAGCATCCACGTTTTGCCTCATCCATTTTGTATCGTTCACAATGGACGGGAGGTCTCGGTCTTCCTAACTTTTGGCTATATTACCTCTCGGCTCGTTTTGCGCAATTATCACAATGGGCTACTATTAACTCTCAAATCCCGTGGATCAAGTTTGAGTCTCAGTCGATACGTCCTTTTTATTTACCGGGAATTTTATGGTCTAAAATCTCCCCCCGATCGCTTACTTCTTATAACTCTATAGTGACCCACTCGCTGACACTTTGGTCCAAATACAAGGCTAAGCTGAGTTTAGTCTCTCCTATTCCCCCAGGTGTTTCATTTTTTGGTGATCCTACTTTTGTTGTAGCCTTTTCTTCCCCTCACATGTTTCGTTGGTGGTATGATCGATCCTTTATCAGATTATCTGATTTCCAAAGAGGAGGATCTTATATTACCTTCGATATGCTGCGCGTGCTATTTGATGTTCCTCTTCGTGAGTACCTTCGTTATAGACAGATTAGGCACTTTTTTAATGCGCACTTTGGCCTTACCCCGTCTTCTCCGATCTCTTTTTTTGAGCGTGTCAGCCGTGACTCTCCTAGAGGTAAGGGTCTTATTTCAGATCTTTATCACCAATTTTTGATCTGTCTTTTTCATGCTCCCCCTATGTACAGGCAGAGGTGGGAGGAGGATTGTGGTATCACTTTTTCGGATGAGGATTGGGACTCCATGGTGGATAATATATGCAAGAGCTCTAGATCTCTTTCGGTTTGTGAGACGGCCCTTAAAGTTTTAACCAGATGGTATTATACTCCGTCCAGACTACATACAATGTTTCCACAAACATCCCCTTTATGTTTCCGGGGCTGTGGCCGCACAGGTACTTTGGCCCATATGTTTTGGGATTGCCCGAACATATCTTTGATCTGGCGTAAGATATCTGAGGTGGCTACCTCACTATCGGGCAACCCGATACAATTGTCCATACAGACCTGTTTATTGGGGGTTCATATCCCAGGGGTCCCTGATGCCACTCTGAGATTGCTACATACATTATGTATTGCCACTTTATGGTCCATTGCCCTGCATTGGAGGTCTAATGTTGTACCCTTGGACTCCGTTTTACACAGAATTGACGCTGTAATGCTTATGGAACGTATTCATTATACACTACTGGATAAGATGCACTTATACGATAAAAAATGGGAGTCATGGAAGGATTGTAGACATTTATTGCATGATTGACAACATCCCCGGTAAAGAATGGCTGACATATATTGTTGATAGATGTATCACTCAATCTATTTTATCATTTATGTATCTCATGCACTCATAACTTTCTTTCTTCCTCTATCTTCTTTTTTATGTTAATATACTTTTATGTATTGTACATTTCAAATGTGCCATATTTTTGTTGACAATATCACTTTCATACTGTGCTGTTGTTTTACTGTCTACTTATGTACAATAAAATCGTTTGTAAACAAAAAAAATAATTTAAATAAAATGGTATAAATCTTGAGTAATAATATATTATGCATGTTAATTATGACAATTATACATTCATAGAAAATGCTTTCAGTGTGAGACTCTGGGGAAATGACATCTTATTCCAGGGACTGATCTTATCCGCCTTCCTTTAGTTGTGATGAGTTTCTCCTGAAGATCAGAGATTGTTCAATATATACCGAACAACGATCCTCCCGACTGAGGGAACAGATCTCATCGCCTCCTTCACACTCCACGTAGAAAAAAAAGATGTTTTACTATCTGAAGGAAACGTCTATAACTGTCATTGGATCAACTTTCTAATTGCTTCATTCAAATCTCCCGCCGGAATTCTATTTGACGTCACAGACAATCCGCCCTCTTACCGCCAAATCCGATACGGAGAACCGACCGCATCCATTTACCTTTTTATCTGGGAAGATCGATCAACCCTTCCATTCATTCCAGGCTCTGCGATCAGCCAAACATCATTATAGAAGCATTACGAATGTTCATATGAAATGTTTTATTTTCACTCCAATCCCTCAGAATACCAACCCCAACAAGATCTAGTTATTAGTTTATTGATTTGTAGAGAAGAGATCAATCAAAAGTCTACAGAACAAGGTGCCTGGAGTTTGCATGTTCCCCCTGTGCCTGCGTGGGTTTCCTCCGGGTGCTCCGATTTCCTCGCACACTCCAAAGACATGCTGGTAGGTTAATTGGCTCCTGTCTAAATTGTCCCTAGTATGTGTATGTATGAATGTAAGTTAGGGACCTTAGATTGTACGCCCCTTGAGGGTTAGGGACTGATGTGATGTACAATATATATGTAAAGTGCTGCGTAAATTGACGGCACTATATAAGTACCTGAAATAAATAACAGCTTTGCTAACATTGTGATCACATGATCACCGGGTCCTGATTGCCGGGATCGCACAGCGGAAGGATGAGAAGTGCTTAAAGGAGTGAAAATAATAAAGAAAACAAAAAAATATATATTTTTTAATTAATACAGTAATTTATAAAATAGAAAAAAATCAGGAAGATAATTAAATGGAGAAAGATAAAAGGAGTTAATAGGACCAATTACAGTAGTTTAAGGGTTAATAAGGGGTTAAACAAAGGAACATTGAATTTAAAAAAAAAATAAATAAATACATATTTGACAGATTGTTTTTAACTGACTTCAACTGCAGATTGAAGTTCATCCCTTTGATCTGTAGATGAATAAACAGAAAGATACAAAATTAAACAATGTTTCTTCTTATCTTTCTGTTTTAAGGCTGAGCAATGCTGTTTATAAACATCGTTAGTCAGTTTAATTTTTTTATAGAGCTGAAGGATTAACGTTTTGAGAGGAAGTAAACTAATAGAATGATTTATCGAAAATCTTCCTGATCAGATAATTTCCTCGAAAACTATTTATTTTTTTTTTTTATATGAAACAACTGTCAATGCCGATGGCTGAATATTTGTCTGGAACGATCTACACAATCCCGGCGGGCAGAATGTGATGACAGCGATTTGAAATCTGAGCCAATCACAGCTGTGGGCGTTGTCTCCATCAGCCAGTAATGTTTGTCTTGCGAGAAGTCCATAGAAATGTATCCGGAGATCTCGGTGTCGATGTTTCTAGTGCAGGAAGTGTTTTCTTGTTCTGTAGACTTTTCATTGATCTCTTCTCTACAACTAAATCAACAGACTAATAACTAGATCTTGTCGGGTTTTGTATTATGAGGGTTTGGAGGGAAAATAAAACATTTTATATATGAATATTCGTAATGCTCCTATAATGATGTTTGGCTGATCGCAGAGCCTGGAATGAATGGAAGGGTTGATCGATCTTCCCAGATAAAACGGTAAATGGATGCGGTCGGTTCTCCGTATCGGATTTGGCGGGAAGAGGGCGGATTGTCTGTGACGTCACATAGAATTCCGGCGGGTGATTTGAATGAAGCAATTAGAAAGTGGATCCAATGACAGTTATAGACGTTTCCTTCAGATAGTAAAACATCTTTTTTTCTACGTGGAGTGTGAAGGAGGTGATGAGATCTGATCCCTCAGTCGGGAGGATCGTTGTTCGGTATATATTGAACGATCTCTGATCTTCAGGAGAAACTCATCACAACTAAAGGAAGGCGGATAAGATCAGTCCCTGGAATAAGATGTCATTTCCCCAGAGTCTCACACTGGAAGCATTTTCTATTATTAATGTATAATTTTCATCATAATTAACATGTATAATATATTATTATAAAATAATTATAACATTTTATCATTTAAATGATAACAAATACAAAACTGTTAGTTATTTTAGATTTTGCAGCAACGTAGCTTGATAATCGACTTGGGGGAGAACCCACGCCATACATCTACAAATCCTAGATTGTAAGCTCCCAGGATCAGGGCCCTCCTATCCCTCTTGTATTGAACTGTATTGTTGCTGTATTGTCTCCCGTTATATTGTAAAGTGCTGAGCAAAGTGTTGGCTCCATAAATCCTGTATAATCACCACAATCACCAGCCGCAACCTCTGCAACCTGGACCCGGCCCCTCTCCACTCTGCAGCTGATCGTCTCTACGACAGTATCCTTCCACTGTCATGCCCTGACCTGGCCACTACTGCGTATAACAACCTGCTATCAGCTGCCTTAGACTCCTTGGTACCCCCAACCACACGCTGCACCAGACCCCGACCGCTCCAACCCTGGCAGAATGACCACGCAAAAGATCTTAAACAACGCAGTAGCGCACTGGAGTGCCTTTGGCGCAAAACTAGATCCCCCCAAGCTTTCTCCCTCTACAAATCCGTCTTTCTCACCTACACCTCCTCCCTCCACGCAGCCAAACAAGCCTACTTCGTAACCCTCAATAACACCCTCTCCTCCAATCCCCGTCGGCTCTTCTCCACCTTCAAATCCCTACTCTCCCCCCCCCCACCCCCACCCAGTACCTCACTCACCGCCCACAAGATTGCCGAACACTTCCAGAATAAAGTTGATGCAATCCGTAAGGACATCACCAATGCTCAACCCACCTCCCCACCTGGCCTCCCTCCCACCATAGCCCCAGCAACTCTCCCCTCCTCTGACCTCGCTCCCACCCACCACACCGAACATCCCGCACAGCTTCACCTCTCCTACACACCACTCCTTCAGCCCTGCTACCTTTGAGGAGGTCACTAAGGTCTTCTCAAAAGCCCGCCTCACCACTTGCCCCCTTGACCCTGTCCCCTCGCAACTCCTCTGGTCACCCTCCTCCTCTATCCTGCGCTCCCTCACCCACATCTTTAATCACTCCCTCTCTACTGGCACATTCCCCTCCCCCCTAAAGCACACGCACATCACCTCCATACTCAAAAAACCCTTCTTGGACCCCACTGACCTGAACAACCTCAGACCCATCTCCCTGCTGCCATTCACTTCCAAGTTCCTTGAGCGCTTAGTTTACAATCGCCTAAGCGCCCACCTCACCGACAACAACCTCCTCGATCCACTACAGTCTGGCTTCCGCCCCCTACACTCCATCGAAACTGCCCTACTCAAAATCACTAACGACCTGCTATCCGCCAAAGCTAATGGACACTACTCAGTCCTCCTACTCCTCGACCTCTCTGCGGCCTTTGACACAGTTGACCACCCCCTCCTCCTTAACAAATTACACTTCCTTGGCATCAGAGACTCCGCTCTCTCCTGGCTCTCCTCCTATCTCTCCCAACGCTCTTTCAGCGTTACCTATAACGCTGCCACCTCCCCCTCTCTCCCCCTCTCTGTTGCTGTCCCCCAAGGTTTTGTCCTCGGACCCCTCCTCTTCTCCATCTACACCTCCTCCCTCAGCAAACTGATACACTCCCATGGCTTCAACCATCACCTCTACGCTGATGACACGCAAATTTACCTCTCCACCTCTCACCTCACCCCTTCATTCTCCGCCCGTATCACCCACCTACTGAACGACATATTGGACTGGATGTCGCTCCACTTCCTCAAACTGAACCTTTCCAAAACTGAGATCCTAATTTTGCCCCCAGCCCGCACCCCCCCTCCCTTCCCACCCTCTCCAACACGACCAACAATGCTACCATCAGTCCCACCATGCAAGCCAAGGTCCTAGGTGTCATCCTAGACTCTAACCTGTCCTTCCAACCCCATGCCCAATCGCTGACTACCGCATGCAGGTTCCACCTCCGCAACATCTCCAAAATACGCTCGTTCCTAACCCCAGATACTACTAAACAACTCGTTCACTCCCTTATTATCTCACGCCTGGACTACTGCAATTCCCTTCTCACCGGCCTACGTCAACACAGGCTATCCTCGCTTCAGTCTATCCTGAACTCAGCGACCAGACTCATGCACCTTACCAGCCGATCCACTTCTGCCACCCCCCTCTGTTATTCCCTCCACTGGCTCCCGATTGCCCAACACATAAAATTCAAACTACTAACACTGACATACAAGGCCATTCATGGCGCTGCCCCAGGCTACCTCACCGACCTGATACCCAAATACCACCCAACCCGTAATCTTTGCTCCTTGCAAGACCTCCTACTCTCTAGCTCCCTGGTCTCCACTTCCCACGCCCAACTGCAGGACTTCTCCAGAGCTTCCCCCTTCCTCTGGAACTCACTTCCCCAATCCATCAGATTGTCCCCTACCCTCCTCACCTTTAGGCGCACCCTGAAAACCCATCTCTTCATGGAAGCCTACCCCACCCTCACCTAACAGCCGATCCCCTCCACTCCTCACTCCATTCCATCTCCCACAGCCATCTCCTCCTGTACCACCATCCCCTCCCTCCTAGACTGTAAGCTCGAAAGGGCAGAACCCTCTAACCCTTGTGTATTGTGTATTGTTTTGCTACTGTATTGTCTCATGTCTTGTCCCCCATTCTAATGTACAGCGCTGAGCAAACCCTTTTGCGCTATATAAATACTCTATAATAATAATATAATAATATAAGAATAATAATGGTCAGTTACTGCTTTCCTCCTTTTTCCTATCTCCTGATTTTCCTCCCTGAGACTGAATCGGGTGATAAAGAGGAGGTTTATAGAATTGTGTATGGAGATGTGGGTGGCTCTGAGAAGAGCCATTGTGTTGGGTAGTAGAAGTGAATTGTGAAGGGCTGAACTCCCCTGTGTTCGGTTTGCGTTCGAACGTTCAAACCCAATACATATTCAACGAACTTCAAGCTCAATGCAAGTCTATGAAACTCACTTGTAAATTCAAACATGCCCATTTTGAAGGCTTGCTTGCACGTTTTTGGCCTTAAAAAGGGGTATGCAGACATGAATCAGTGAAAACAGTTTTTTCAAAAAGTACAGTTTTAAAGGGGCAGTCATTTGTCATTGTTTAAAGTAAACAAATAAACAATAATTCCTTTAAATATCATGTCTGGAAGGGCGCATGCGCAGCCGGCACCCGAATGGACGCTTAGAGCGGAGCTCTCTGTCCAGTCGCCAGTGACACGAGCGGCTCACTCAGCCACCAGGGAATTCCAAGCACACCAGACCCTTTATAAGAGGTGCCCGCACCTCCCCAGGCATGCCAAGAAGCAGAAAAACCCCGGGACAGCCCGGAAAACTCCCAAATCTTCCCTGTCATATCGACAGGAATCCAAGATGGCGCCAGCGGCGGACAAACGGGACTGCAGGCAGGAAAATAAAGCACGGAGTCAGATGACAGATCCCAGGCTGCAGCATCCACTATACCCAGGGGATCCTGGTGAGTTGTCTCCCCCTATGTCCCCCACCACAAGTAGCCCGGCCAAATCAAGACCTAGACTGAACTTAGAACACCAAAGACCAGACCACCAGGCCCCTATTCACCCATTTCCTCAAATTAATGCAGACCTTCCAGCAATAGAGGCATTCCCAGTGGTAGAGCAACCACTGACGGAAATATCTATGAAAAATATGCTCTTATCGTTAAGACAGACCCTAGATAATGACATATCATCATCACTATTACAACTCAATACCGCGATCCAACACCAAGAACACAGAATACAACATATTGAATCCAAAATTAGTTACATCGTTACAGCGCACAACAACCTAATTGACGCACATACTGAACATACGTCCGACATCGACCAAATCAATTTGAAACTTGCTGATTTAGAGGATCGATCAAGACAAAATAATATTAAATTCAGGGGCATCCCGGAAAGTGTCACTAACGAAGCACTGCTTCCCCACATCCAACAATACATGAAACTCCTCATTCCATCTCTCTCTGACCTTGAATTGGCTATCGATCGAGCCCACCGCTTACCCAAACCTGCGTTTCTGTCAGCATCCATCCCTAGAGATGTCCTGGCTCAAATTCATTTCTATCATATCAAGGACAAAATTATTCTAGCAGCCAGGAACACAACTACACTCCCACCGTCCCATGCCAATATCCGGCTGTTCGCAGATCTCTCAAAGGGCACGCTACTTAATCGCAAGAAAATTATAACTATTACTAAAGCCTTAACAAACCACGGCATAGCCTACCAATGGGGATTCCCCACAAAATTAACCATCAGACAGCAGGGCCGAATTTTTACTGTCAAAAACCTTGAAGAGGGCTTAGACCTCCTTAAAGCCTGGAATATTATCCCTGGAGAAATGCAACAATCCACACCTACTACGCTCCAAAATATGGAAGATGAATAATCCAACTGCAACCAACTCCTAACATCTCACCATTCTTATACCTCAAGTTGCTATACCACCTTATTATTCTCTGGCGGTCGGCCATGTTTAGAAAATTTCTATGTTCTCAAGTTTTAGTTGGCATGACCTACGTTATGGTCGAAGCCTAATCAAACCCCCCATATCTGTAGTAGCACGATCAGCTACTCAGACCACTTGCATTATCTGCAAGTATTTTTTTTACCCTCTACCACCCTCACCTCCCCTTTCCACCTCAGTACCATCAGTCGTTTCCTATAGATCTACTGATCACCAGTTTCCGCTGCACTCTTGTGAAGTTCTCATCTTAAATACGAGACTTAAGTTAAACAGCTCTAACCAAACTGCCGAAACACCTTTTTCAGCACCGATAACCACAAAACCTCTTACTCTCTCAAGACTCCAATGCAATTCTCAACTCAGCTCTCAAACATTACAATATGATTCATTTCACTTCTCTTAACGTTCGTGGTTTAAATTCACCATTCAAAAGGTCGATGCTCCAAAAAGAAACGAGAAAATCTCAGGCCGACATCATCTTTGTACAGGAATCCCACTTTGCTACAAACAGAACTCCCAAACTCCACCTCAACCGATTTACGCATCTCTTTTTGGCTACTAATCCCAAGAAAAAAAAATGGCCTCATAACCACCATAAAAGACTCTATCCAGTTCAGCTTCATATCCGAAACCACCGACTCCCAAGGCCGCTATCATATCCTAATTTGCTGACTAAATGACATCCTCTATACATTAGTGAACGTTTATGGTCCCAACAAACACCAGATCAAATTCTACAACAAGCTCTACAAAACCGTTACTTCTTTAAAACAAGGGAGACTTATAAGTGGAGGAGATTTCAATATTATTGGTGATTCACAAATGGATTCATCCTTCCTCAGAAGAGCACCTAAACAATCCTTCAATCAATTTCTACACAACCACAACCTTTACGACATTTGGAGATGCCAACACAGCACTGAAAGAGATTTCACCTATTATTCTCCTGCACACCTTGCATACTCCAGAATTGACTTTTACTTGACGGACAAATGGACACTGCAACATATAACTTTGTCCTCCATCGGCACGATCACCTGGTCAGACCATGCTCCAATCAACGTTTCGATAGACGACAATCAACGCGCAACACTCCCGCCCATTTGGAGATTAAATTCCATAATATTGAAAAACATAGATAACCAGAAACATCTATTAGATGCTCACAACTTATTCTTTGACACCAACTCTACTCCCGACATATCCATTACAACACTATGGCTCACTTATAAAGCATATATGAGAGGCATTCTCATACAACTAAATTCCCATATCAAGAAACAACGATCCCACCAAATTGACCAATTACTAACCACCATCAAACTTAACGAAGAGCCCAACAAAAATAACCCAAACCCACTCACGGCCGCAACCTTGACCTCAGATAGAAATAAATTACGACTCCTTCTATTACACAAATACGATCTCAACCTCCAGAGAACTAAATCCAAGTTTTATGCACTAGGCAATAAAGCAAGCTCCCTCTTATAGAAAACAGTTAAACAAAAACGACTTAAATCAAAAATTGCAAATGTCCATCACACAAACACTACTTACTAACCCACAAGATATATCCAATGCTTTTGCAACGTACTACCGACAATTGTACAACATCAATAATGACCCTGACACATGCCAACCCACAACTGAAACCATTCAAAATTTTCTAGACAATACCAATCTACCTCATCTTACACCATCTCAGCTTACATCCTTATCTCTACCAATTTCTCCCACAGAGATACAACAAAGCATTTCAACACTACCCCTTAACAAATCTCCAGGCAATGATGGCTTTTCAAATGAATTCTACAAAACGTTCTCACCCAACCTTATACCACATTTATCTTCATTATTCAACCATGCTGCCACCACAGGTACTTTCCCCTCTGAAATGCTACAATCCATCATCACCACAATACCCAAACCAAATAAAGACCCCCCGATTGGTTCAAAACTATAGACCAATTTCCCTTTTAAATACGGACATAAAATTATACGCCAAACTTCTTGCACAACGGTTGCTCCCATACCTTCCCACACTAATTCACCCAGACCAAGTAGGCTTTATCCCTGGCCGACAAGCACCTGACGCAACTAGAAGAATTATATCCCTAATACACAACCTAGAGACCACTAAACAACCTTCATTACTCTTGTCTCTGGATGCCGAAAAAGCATTTGACCGAATCAACTGGCTGTTCATGAAACTCACCCTACAAAAATTTGGGATTATAGATTGGTTGTTATCAGCAATACTCTCCCTATACTCCAACCCTTCCGCCAAAGTTTTAACCAATGGTACTCTCTCACAAACCTTCCAGATCTCCAATGGCACTAGACAGGGATGCCCACTATCACCCATAATATTTACATTACTGATTGAACCCTTAGCATCCAAACTCAGAGACGACCCTTCCGTCACGGGTATTACTCATCTTGAAACAGAACATAAAATTAGTCCCTTCGCCGATGATATTATCCTCATGATCACTAACCCTTACAAATCACTCCAAACGATACGCACTCATCTCCACAATTACTCAGACATCTCTTACTATAAACTTAACGAACCAAAATCCTCCATTTTGAATTTATACACTCCACCTAAAATCCAAAATTTATCTGGGAATGAAACTTACTAATACAACAAACCAACTATATAATGCTAACCACAAGCCTTTACTCAACTCTATTCCGCGAGAACTCAAGCAGCTACGTACATCTACCTGTCAGGAATGGACTTGCCAATAACGGTGAGACTCACCTGCCTTGTGGGCTGCAGTACCAGGGCTGGCCAGCGGGTGCTCTCAGCAATCAGAGACTCACCCCTGCAGTCAGCCAAAACACCTGAAGCTGATTGCAGGGGTTGTATTTAAGGAATGGCCAGACTCACAGTCAGGGCTTTGGTGTGTGTTTTTCCATGGGCCCCTGTATCTTGTAACCTGCATTCCTGCATTCCTGCATTCCTGTTCCTGTTTCTGCCTGACTTGTTGCCGACCCTGCCTGACCCTGACCTCTGCTGACTTCTCCTGTTTGATCCCTGGCTTGTGACCCTGACCATTCTCTCCGCCTGCTCCTCCTGTACCTACCTGCCCGATAGTTATCGACCCGGCCTGCCTGACTACATTGTGCTCTATATGTGAATGTACCTGTGTATCTATATCAGTTTAGGTTTGTGTTTGTTTCACCTTGTTGTATGTATTTGTGTTAGCTTGGGGTTTGGTGCACTGCATTTATATTTGTATTGTTAGTCTCAATAAATTATATTATTTACTATATCTGAAGCCTACGTTTCCCTGTGTCAGTCCACACACTTCTGGTCACACCCGCATCCCTGACATTACACCAAGGCCAATCCTGACCAGAAGTGGGTGCACAGGGAAGCCATCTTGGCCTATTGTTGCTGGGAAGGATGGATCTTGATGAGGTGGTGTATTTATCTCTGCTAGTGTTTTATGACAGGGATTATGCTTATCAGACTCTGAAGGAGTATCCCAGGGATCAACTACTAGAGTGTATAAGGATTGCTCGTTGCCTAGTAGCTCAGGGCACAGAATTCTCTGAGGTGCAGCCATTGATTCAGGTTTGTGCTGAGTTGGTTTCATCTGGTACCCCCGAATGCAGGGATGAATTTTTGCCACCATTTAGTGCCGACCAGGTAGAGTCCCTGGTATGGTTATTAGAGGATGATGTGGATTACTTTCTGGAGTGTTATTCTGCATGTTCACCACAGGTACTAAGAGATTGACAAGACAGGCTTTGTGTAAGCGGAGCTTTGTTCAACCCATACTGCAGACATTAGAGATGAGCGAATCGAAGTATCCGAAGTGGAATTCGAGTCGAATATCGGAAAAATTTTGATTCGTGCCAAATCCGAAAAATAGCCTAATTAGGACGCGCAAATCGAAATTTTTCAGAAAATGGCGGCTGACATGTGCGGCGACGGAGCGGGGATGTCTGGGAAGGCGCGCAGACAAGGCGCGCTGACCCATAATGCATTCCTCAACTACATGTGATCGCATCAGCCAATCAGCAGCCAGCCAGCCAGCACTGTGTAATGGTCGAGCTATAAATAGCGGCCATTTTGGAATTCTTCATTTGCCTGCAGTTATTGAACAGAGGCAGACCGCTCTGTACTAGGGACAGGGACAGAGTTAGGGCCACAGAAACGATAATTGGGGACAGAGAAAAGTTACTTAGGGACAGAGAACCATTACTCAGGGACACAGACTTGTTAATGAGGGCCACAGAATCGTTATTTAGGGACAAAGAAACGCTAGTTAGGGCCACAGAATTCATACTCAGGGACAGACAGAATTGTTACTCAGTGCCCGAGAATTGTTACTTAGGGCCACAGAAACGTTATTAGGGCCACAGAATTTTTACTCAGGGACAGACAGAATTGTTACTGAGTGCCAGAGAATTGTTACTCAAGGACAGACAGAATTGTTACTGAGTGCCAGAGAATTGTTACTTAGGGCCACAGAAACTTTACTTAGGGCCACAGAATTTTTACTCAGGGACAGACAGAATTGTTACTGAGTGCCAGAGAATTGTTACTCAGGGACAGACAGAATTGTTACTGAGTGCCAGAGAATTGTTACTCAGGGCCCCAGAAACTTTACTTAGGGCCACAGAATTGTTACTCGCACAGACACAGAATTGTTACTCGCATAGACACAGAACTGTTACTGAGGGCCACAGAAACTTTACTTAGGGCCACAGAATTGTTACTCGCACAGACACAGAATTGTTACTCGCACAGACACAGAACTGTTACTGAGGGCCACAGAACTGTTACTTAGGGCCACAGAATTGTTACTCGCACAGACACAGAATTGTTACTCAGGGCCACAGAACTGTTACTTAGGGACAAAGAAACGCTAGTTAGGGCCACAGAATTCATACTCAGGGACAGAAAGAATTGTTACGGAGTGCCAGAGAATTGTTACTCAGGGCCACAGAAACTTTACTTAGGGCCACAGAATTTTTACTCAGGGACAGACAGAATTGTTACTGAGTGCCAGAGAATTGTTACTCAGGGCCACAGAAACTTTACTTAGGGCCACAGAATTTTTACTCAGGGACAGACAGAATTGTTACTGAGTGCCAGAGAATTGTTACTCAGGGACAGACAGAATTGTTACGGAGTGCCAGAGAATTGTTACTCAGGGACAGACAGAATTGTTACTGAGTGCCAGAGAATTGTTACTTAGGGCCACAGAAACTTTAATTAGGGCCACAGAATTTTTACTCAGGGACAGACAGAATTGTTACTGAGTGCCAGAGAATTGTTACTCAGGGCCACAGAAACTTTACTTAGGGCCACAGAATTTTTACTCAGGGACAGACAGAATTGTTACTGAGTGCCAGAGAATTGTTACTCAGGGACAGACAGAATTGTTACGGAGTGCCAGAGAATTGTTACTCACGGCCACAGAAACTTTACTTAGGGCCACAGAATTTTTACTCAGGGACAGACAGAATTGTTACTGAGTGCAAGATAATTGTTACTCAGGGACAGACAGAATTGTTACTGAGTGCCAGATAATTGTTACTTAGGGCCACAGAAACGTTATTAGGGCCACAGAATTGTTACTCAGGGACAGACAGAATTGTTACTGAGTGCCAGAGAATTGTTACTTAGGGCCACAGAAACTTTAGTTAGGGCCACAGAATTGTTACTCAGGGACAGACACAGAATTGTTACTGAGGGCCACAGAACTGTTACTTAGGGCCACAGAATTGTTACTCGCACAGACACAGAATTGTTACACAGGGACACAGAACTGTTACTGAGGGCCACAGAACCGTTACTTAGGGCCACAGAATTGTTACTCGCACAGACACAGAATTGTTACTCGCACAGACACAGAATTGTTACTCGCACAGACACAGAATTGTTACTGAGGGCCACAGAACTGTTACTTGGGGCCACAGAAACGTTAATCAGGGACACAGAATTGTTACTGAGGGCCACAGAACTGTTACTTAGGGCCACAGAATTGTTACTCGCACAGACACAGAATTGTTACACAGGGACACAGAACTGTTACTGAGGGCCACAGAACCGTTACTTAGGGCCACAGAATTGTTACTCGCACAGACAGAATTGTTACTCGCACAGACACAGAATTGTTACTCGCACAGACACAGAATTGTTACTCAGGGACACAGAACTGTTACTGAGGGCCACAGAACTGTTACTTAGGGCCACAGAATTGTTACTCGCACAGACACAGAATTCTTACTCGCACAGACACAGAATTGTTACTCAGGGAAACAGAACTGTTACTGAGGGCCACAGAACTGTTACTTAGGGCCACAGAATTGTTTCTCGCACAGACACAGAATTGTTACTCGCACAGACACAGAATTGTTACTGAGGGCCACAGAACTTTTACTTGGGGCCACAGAAACGTTAATCAGGGACACAGAATTGTTACTGAGGGCCACAGAACTGTTACTTAGGGCCACAGAATTGTTACTCGCACAGACACAGAATTGTTACTCGCACAGACACAGAATTGTTACTGAGGGCCACAGAACTGTTACTTGGGGCCACAGAAACGTTAATCAGGGACACAGAATTGTTACTGAGGGCCACAGAACTGTTACTTAGGGCCACAGAATTGTTACTCGCACAGACACAGAATTGTTACTCGCACAGACACAGAATTGTTACTGAGGGCCACAGAACTGTTACTTGGGGCCACAGAAACGTTAATCAAGGACACAGAATTGTTACTGAGGGCCACAGAACTGTTACTTAGGGCCACAGAATTGTTACTCGCACAGACACAGAATTGTTACTCGCACAGACACAGAATTGTTACTGAGGGCCACAGAACTGTTACTTGGGGCCACAGAAACGTTAATCAGGGACACAGAATTGTTACTGAGGGCCACAGAACTGTTACTTAGGGCCACAGAATTGTTACTCGCACAGACACAGAATTGTTACACAGGGACACAGAACTGTTACTGAGGGCCACAGAACCGTTACTTAGGGCCACAGAATTGTTACTCGCACAGACACAGAATTGTTACTCGCACAGACACAGAATTGTTACTCGCACAGACACAGAATTGTTACTCAGGGACACAGAACTGTTACTGAGGGCCACAGAACTGTTACTTAGGGCCACAGAATTGTTACTCGCACAGACACAGAATTCTTACTCGCACAGACACAGAATTGTTACTCAGGGACACTGAACTGTTACTGAGGGCCACAGAACTGTTACTTAGGGCCACAGAATTGTTACTCGCACAGACACAGAATTGTTACTCAGGGACACAGAATTGTTACTCAGGGACACATAATCGTTTAATTAAAGAGTATGTCAGACAACATGCAGAGGAGTGGCAGAGGAGGCAATGTTTTAGGAGCGAGCAGACGTGGCAGCAGAGGAAGGGGTCGAGGCAGCACTATTCGCAGCCAGAGGCCAGTGCTCCCGGTGTCATCCAGCGGTCGTGTCTCCACCGACAACCCTGCCGTCATCGATTGGTTGGCTCGGTCGTCTTCCTCTTCCCAGGTCACCTCTGACACCTACAGCCAACGGTCGGTGGGTACGTCAGACACAACCGTTAGTTGGCATGGCCCGGGACCAAGCCCACTGAAATCACGTGTCCTCTACCTGCCCCTGTCCTTTGGTGTTCCCTCACCAAGCGAAGTATCGCATGCTGTGGGCTCAGCCCCACTATACAGTGAGGAAGAGCTAACAGAGGGCGGTCAGGAACGGGGGGAGACATCCGCCTTTTCAGCAGCTAGGCGAAGAAGTAGTGGCGAGGAGAGTGGCCCGGTAGCCGGTCTAGAGACAGGTCTGTCTCCTGACCCAGACGCAGCCGAGGGGGCTAGTAGTGAGGCGGAGACCCTACTTGATGATGAGGAGGTTGATCGCACTTGGCAGCCTCGTCGTCATCAGGCAATTTCTTCCGCATCATCAGGAGAAGAGGGTGGCAGCTTGGCAGTGAGCGAAACAGTCGGTGGGTTGCCCAGGAGACAGCAGCAGGGTCGCAGCAGTGTCAGTGGAAGCAGTGTCAGTGGAGCCAAACGGCCACGGAGTAGAGCACCAGCTCCACTGCAGCCTACCACCACGGCCAGTAGTGGTGCCGGTGTGCACGGAGGAAGCAGCAGTCAGCCAGTGAGGAGTATCGGGGGCAAAGTTTCCTACTCGGCGGTGTGGCAATTTTTCGTCAAGCCGCCTGAGGAAGTAAACGTAGCCGTATGTCGACTATGTGGCCAGAAAGTCAAGCGTGGCCAGGGGGCCCATGTTGGGACTACAGCGTTGCGGCAGCATATGCAGCGTCGCCATTTGGTGGCCTGGGAAAACCGTGATAAAGATACGGCGGTTCTGCCCGCCCCAGCCCCCGCTCCATCACCCGCTATGTTACTTGCTCCATCACCCGACGTCAATCGCCCTTCATCAGCCAGTCAAGGCTCCAACACCTCTGCTGAGGGGAGTTGTCACTCGTTGGCATCTTCCGCTCGTTCAGATGCTCCTTCTCCTGCTACTCCTCTTCACGGATTCCGTCAGCAGTCTTTCTTGGAATCCGTTTCCAAGAGACAACAGTTTGCGAGCACGCACCCGACGGTGCAAAAGCTGAACGTCCTCCTGTCCAAGTTGCTGGTGCTGCAGTCCCTCCCTTTCCAAGTGGTGGACTCAGCACCTTTCAGAGAAATGATGGCTTGTGCCGCGCCGCGGTGGAGAGTGCCAAGCCGTCATTTCTTCGCCAAAAAGGCAGTGCCAGCCCTGCATTCACATGTAGAAGAGATGGTGGGCCATTCTTTGAGCATGTCGGTCTCTGCCAAAGTGCACGGCAGCGCCGACGTGTGGAGCTGTAACTACGGTCAGGGACAGTACATGTCATTTACGGCCCACTGGGTGAACGTGGTGCCGTCACAGCCGCACCAGCAACTTGGACAGGTCACGCCGCTTTTGCCTCCACGTTTGCACGTCCTTGGTCCGGCAAAGATGTCCGCCTCTACCACCTCTTCTTCCGCCGTGTCCTCAGCCGCCACCCCCGTGCCAAGTCCCATTACCGGACCGGCATATCACATGTGCAGGGCGCAACGGTGTCACGCTGTTCTGCACCTGGTATGCCTTGGCGAACGTAATCACACAGGGGAGGAACTTCTGAGTGTAATGAACAGAGAAATCGACAGATGGCTGTCTCCGCGCAAACTGAAAATCGAAACCATGTTGACCGACAACGGAAAGAACATGGTGTCTGCTCTGCGTCAAGGAAGGTTGTGCCATGCGCCATGCATGGCTCACGTGTTCAATCTGGTTGTCAAGCGCTTCCTAAAATCCACCATCCCACTGCAAGACATCCTTAAAATGTCACGTAAACTTTGCATGCATTTCAGCCATTCCTACACCGCAAAGCACACCCTCCTTGAGCTGCAGCGGCAGAACGGAATTCCACATCATCGCCTGATCTGCGACGTTGCAACAAGGTGGAATTCAACCCTACACATGTTAGACCGCCTTTACGAGCAGCGAAAGGCCATCACCGATTTCCTGATGTTACAAGCGGATAAAGGTACTCCCCTGTGTAACTTCGATGTCAGCCATTGGCAGCTCATGCGTGACACCTGCCGCTTGCTCAGGCCCTTTGAGGAGGCCACGCTATTCGTGAGTCGGCAGGACTATGGGATGAACGACGTCATTCCTCTGTTGCACGTCCTTGAACAAATGCTGTTAACAATGGCTGGTCAGGGTGCGGTAGACGTGGCGCACAGATCTCAACGCCACATGACCCCTGTGGGGGCAGGACAGGAAGAAGAGGAGGAGGTAGAGGAGGACATTTGTGCTCAGGAATTATTGAGTGAAATGGGTGGTTTTTCCACTCAGCGGACAGGAGTGGAGGAGCAGGAGCATCTGGTAGAGGAGGAGGAGGAGGAGACAGAGGACCCAGACGCACCGTGGCAGTATGCTGTGGAGATGGAGGCAGGGAGTCCCTCGCATTCCTTGGCACAAATGGCCCATAGCATGCTCGGTTGCTTGCGTAGCGACAGCCGAATAATAACCATCAGACAGAGGGATGACTTTTGGCTGTCCACCTTGTTGGACCCTCGCTACCGTTCCAAAATGGTGGCCTTTTTCACACCTGCTGAGAGGGAGGCCAAAATAACGTACTATAAAAACCACCTATGTAGTCAGTTGGTCTCTGCCTTTGTGCGCCAACGTCCATCCTCAGACACTGTGGGCCCTGTGCGCTCGAGTTCCGCTGCCATGGCAGCAGGGGAGGGGTGGGGTGGTAGGAGCAGTGGCAGCTCCACCAGCAGCGGCTGCCTCAGTCTGCAGTCGATGATGAGTAGCTTTCTTCACCAGCGCAGTGAGGAAACTACTAACCAGCCGCAGCAGCAGCAGCAGCAGCATCAGGTGGACCTGGAGCAGGACCTCAAACAACAGGCTTGGGCCTACTTGGACAGCACCCTGCCAACCGAGGTAGACAATCCCCTTGACTACTGGTCAACGAAACTTGACCTTTGGCCCCAACTAGCTGAATTTGCCCTTGAAAGGCTGTCATGCCCGGCCAGTAGCGTGGCATCGGAGCGCGTGTTTAGTGCAGCAGGAGGTATTGTAACTCCGTGGAGGACACGACTGTCCACCCAAAGTGTGGAGAGACTCACGTTTGTGAAAATGAATCAGGCGTGGATTAGTCTGGATTTCAAACCACCAGTTCCTGACACAACTGACTAAATCCGCCATGAATCATGCCTCAAACATGTGCCACTTTCAGGTCTCCTCACACACTGCTGGTGTGTAGAATTTTTTGACATAGGGTGCTGGCAGATTACGGGCCTCCCATAGCTGCTGCCAGGCCCCTAATCTGCCATAGGCCCCTATATACCGCCTCCTCATGCTGCTGCCAGGTCCAGAGTCTCTCATGGGTCCCTGTACGGCCTCCCATTGCTGCTGTCTCCATCGCCACACTCTGCCATGTGCCACTTTCAGGTCTCCTCACACTGCTGGTGTGTTCAATTTTTTGACATAGGGTGCTGGCAGATTACGGGCCTCCCATAGCTGCTGCCAGGCCCCTAATCTGCCATGGGCCCCTATACCGCCTCTTCATGCTGCTGCCAGGTCCACAGTCTCTCATGCCATGTGCCACTTTCAGGTCTCCTCACACTGCTGGTGTGTTGAATTTTTTGACATAGGGTGCTGGCAGATTACGGGCCTCCCATTGCTGCTGCCAGGTCCCTAATCTGCCATAGGCCCCTATATACCGCCTCCTCATGCTGCTGCCAGGTCCAGAGTCTGTCATGGGTCCCTGTACGGCCTCCCATTGCTGCTGTCTCCATCGCCACACTCTGCCATGTGCCACTTTCAGGTCTCCTCACACTGCTGGTGTGTAGAATTTTTTGACATAGGGTGCTGGCAGATTACGGGCCTCCCATAGCTGCTGCCAGGCCCCTAATCTGCCATAGGCCCCTATATACCGCCTCCTCATGCTGCTGCCAGGTCCAGAGTCTGTCATGGGTCCCTGTACGGCCTCCCATTGCTGCTGTCTCCATCGCCACACTCTGCCATGTGCCACTTTCAGGTCTCCTCACACACTGCTGGTGTGTTGAATTTTTTGACATAGGGTGCTGGCAGATTACGGGCCTCCCATAGCTGCTGCCAGGCCCCTAATCTGCCATAGGCCCCTATATACCGCCTCCTCATGCTGCTGCCAGGTCCAGAGTCTGTCATGGGTCCCTGTACGGCCTCCCATTGCTGCTGTCTCCATCGCCACACTCTGCCATGTGCCACTTTCAGGTCTCCTCACACTGCTGGTGTGTAGAATTTTTTGACATAGGGTGCTGGCAGATTACGGGCCTCCTATAGCTGCTGCCAGGCCCCTAATCTGCCATAGGCCCCTATATACCGCCTCCTCATGCTGCTGCCAGGTCCAGAGTCTCTCATGGGTCCCTGTACGGCCTCCCATTGCTGCTGTCTCCATCGCCACACTCTGCCATGTGCCACTTTCAGGTCTCCTCACACACTGCTGGTGTGTTGAATTTTTTGACATAGGGTGCTGGCAGATTACGGGCCTCCCATAGCTGCTGCCAGGCCCCTAATCTGCCATAGGCCCCTATATACCGCCTCCTCATGCTGCTGCCAGGTCCAGAGTCTCTCATGGGTCCCTGTACGGCCTCCCATTGCTGCTGTCTCCATCGCCACAATCTGCCATGTGCCACTTTCAGGTCTCCTCACACTGCTGGTGTGTTCAATTTTTTGACATAGGGTGCTGGCAGATTACGGGCCTCCCATAGCTGCTGCCAGGCCCCTAATCTGCCATGGGCCCCTATACCGCCTCTTCATGCTGCTGCCAGGTCCACAGTCTCTCATGCCATGTGCCACTTTCAGGTCTCCTCACACTGCTGGTGTGTTGAATTTTTTGACATAGGGTGCTGGCAGATTACGGGCCTCCCATTGCTGCTGCCAGGCCCCTAATCTGCCATAGGCCCCTATATACCGCCTCCTCATGCTGCTGCCAGGTCCAGAGTCTCTCATGGGTCCCTGTACGGCCTCCCATTGCTGCTGTCTCCTTCGCCACACTCTGCCATGTGCCACTTTCAGGTCTCCTCACACACTGCTGGTGTGTTGAATTTTTTGACATAGGGTGCTGGCAGATTACGGGCCTCCCATAGCTGCTGCCAGGCCCCTAATCTGCCATAGGCCCCTATATACCGCCTCCTCAGGCTGCTGCCAGGTCCAGAGTCTGTCATGGGTCCCTGTACGGCCTCCCATTGCTGCTGTCTCCATCGCCACACTCTGCCATGTGCCACTTTCAGGTCTCCTCACACTGCTGGTGTGTAGAATTTTTTGACATAGGGTGCTGGCAGATTACGGGCCTCCTATAGCTGCTGCCAGGCCCCTAATCTGCCATAGGCCCCTATATACCGCCTCCTCATGCTGCTGCCAGGTCCAGAGTCTCTCATGGGTCCCTGTACGGCCTCCCATTGCTGCTGTCTCCATCGCCACACTCTGCCATGTGCCACTTTCAGGTCTCCTCACACTGCTGGTGTGTAGAATTTTTTGACATAGGGTGCTGGCAGATTACGGGCCTCCCATAGCTGCTGCCAGGCCCCTAATCTGCCATAGGCCCCTATATACCGCCTCCTCATGCTGCTGCCAGGTCCAGAGTCTCTCATGGGTCCCTGTACGGCCTCCCATTGCTGCTGTCTCCATCGCCACACTCTGCCATGTGCCACTTTCAGGTCTCCTCACACACTGCTGGTGTGTTGAATTTTTTGACATAGGGTGCTGGCAGATTACGGGCCTCCCATAGCTGCTGCCAGGCCCCTAATCTGCCATAGGCCCCTATATACCGCCTCCTCATGCTGCTGCCAGGTCCAGAGTCTGTCATGGGTCCCTGTACGGCCTCCCATTGCTGCTGTCTCCATCGCCACACTCTGCCATGTGCCACTTTCAGGTCTCCTCACACTGCTGGTGTGTAGAATTTTTTGACATAGGGTGCTGGCAGATTACGGGCCTCCTATAGCTGCTGCCAGGCCCCTAATCTGCCATAGGCCCCTATATACCGCCTCCTCATGCTGCTGCCAGGTCCAGAGTCTCTCATGGGTCCCTGTACGGCCTCCCATTGCTGCTGTCTCCATCGCCACACTCTGCCATGTGCCACTTTCAGGTCTCCTCACACACTGCTGGTGTGTTGAATTTTTTGACATAGGGTGCTGGCAGATTACGGGCCTCCCATAGCTGCTGCCAGGCCCCTAATCTGCCATAGGCCCCTATATACCGCCTCCTCATGCTGCTGCCAGGTCCAGAGTCTCTCATGGGTCCCTGTACGGCCTCCCATTGCTGCTGTCTCCATCGCCACACTCTGCCATGTGCCACTTTCAGGTCTCCTCACACACTGCTGGTGTGTTGAATTTTTTGACATAGGGTGCTGGCAGATTACGGGCCTCCCATAGCTGCTGCCAGGCCCCTAATCTGCCATGGGCCCCTATATACCGCCTCCTCATGCTGCTGCCAGGTCCAGAGTCTGTCATGGGTCCCTGTACGGCCTCCCATTGCTGCTGTCTCCATCGCCACACTCTGCCATGTGCCACTTTCAGGTCTCCTCACACTGCTGGTGTGTTCAATTTTTTGACATAGGGTGCTGGCAGATTACGGGCCTCCCATAGCTGCTGCCAGGCCCCTAATCTGCCATGGGCCCCTATACCGCCTCCTCATGCTGCTGCCAAGTCCAGAGTGTGTCATGGGTCCCTGTACGGCCTCCCATTGCTGCTGTCTCCATAGCCACACTCTGCCATGTGCCACTTTCAGGTCTCCTCACACTGCTGGTGTGTTGAATTTTTTGACATAGGGTGCTGGCAGATTACGGGCCTCCCATAGCTGCTGCCAGGCCCCTAATCTGCCATGGGCCCCTATACCGCCTCCTCATGCTGCTGCCAAGTCCAGAGTGTGTCATGGGTCCCTGTACGGCCTCCCATTGCTGCTGTCTCCATAGCCACACTCTGCCATGTGCCACTTTCAGGTCTCCTCACACTGCTGGTGTGTTGAATTTTTTGACATAGGGTGCTGGCAGATTACGGGCCTCCCATTGCTGCTGCCAGGCACGTAATCTGCCATGGGCCCCCGTACCGACTCCTCATGCTGTGACGTTGCAACAAGGTGGAATTCAACCCTACATATGTTAGACCGCCTTTACGAACAGCGAAAGGCCATCACCGATTTCCTGATGTTAAAAGCGGATAAAGGTTCTCCCTGTGTAACTTAGATGTCAGCCATTGGCAGCTCATGCGTGACACCTGCGCTTGCTCAGGCCCTTTGAGGAGGCCACGCTATTCGTGAGTCGGCAGGACTATGGGATGAACGACGTCATTCCTCTGTTGCACGTCCTGGAACAAATGCTGTTAACAATGGCTGGTCAGGGTGCGGTAGACGTGGCGCACAGATCTCAACGCCACATGACCTCTGTGGGGGCAGGACAGGAAGAAGAGGAGGAGGTAGAGGAGGACATTGGTGCTCAGGAATTATTGAGTGAAATGGGTGGTTTTTCCACTCAGCGGACAGGAGTGGAGGAGCAGGAGCATCTGGTAGAGGAGGAGGAGGAGGAGACAGAGGACCCAGACGCACCGTGGCAGTATGCTGTGGAGATGGAGGCAGGGAGTCCCTCGCATTCCTTGGCACAAATGGCCCATAGCATGCTCGGTTGCTTGCGTAGCGACAGCCGAATAATAACCATCAGACAGAGGGATGACTTTTGGCTGTCCACCTTGTTGGACCCTCGCTACCGTTCAAAAATGGTGGCCTTTTTCACACCTGCTGAGAGGGAGGCCAAAATAACGTACTATAAAAACCACCTATGTAGTCAGCTGGTCTCTGCCTGTCTGCGCCAACGTCCATCCTCAGACACTGTGGGCCCTGTGCGCTCGCGTTCCGCTGCCATGGCAGCAGGGGAGGGGTGGGGTGGTAGGAGCAGTGGCAGCTCCACCAGCAGCGGCTGCCTCAGTCTGCAGTCGATGATGAGTAGCTTTCTTCACCAGCGCAGTGAGGAAACTACTAACCAGCCGCAGCAGCAGCAGCAGCAGCATCAGGTGGACCTGGAGCAGGACCTCAAACAACAGGCTTAGGCCTACATGGACAGCACCCTGCCAACCGAGGTAGACAATCCCCTTGACTACTGGGCAACGAAACTTGACCTTTGGCCCCAACTAGCTGAATTTGCCCTTGAAAGGCTGTCATGCCCGGCCAGTAGCGTGGCATCGGAGCGCGTGTTTAGTGCGGCAGGAGGTATTGCAACTCCGCGGAGGACACGACTGTCCACCCAAAGTGTGGAGAGACTGACGTTTGTGAAAATGAATCAGGCGTGGATTAGTCTGGATTTCAAACCACCAGTTCCTGACACAACTGACTAAATCCGCCATGAATCATGCCCCAAACATGTGCCACTTTCAGGTCTCCTCACACTGCTGGTGTGTTCCATTTTTTGTCATAGGGTGCTGGCAGATTACGGGCCTCCCATAGCTGCTGCCAGGCCCCTAATCTGCCATGGGCCCCTATACCGCCTCCTCATGCTGCTGCCAAGTCCAGAGTCTCTCATGGGTCCCTGTACGGCCTCCCATTGCTGCTGTCTCCATCGCCACACTCTGCCATGTGCCACTTTCAGGTCTCCTCACACTGCTGGTGTATTCCATTTTTTGTCATAGGGTGCTGGCAGATTACGGGCCTCCCATAGCTGCTGCCAGGCCCCTAATCTGCCATGGGCCCCTATACCGCCTCCTCATGCTGCTGCCAGGTCCAGAGTCTCTCATGGGTCCCTGTACGGCCTCCCATTGCTGCTGTCTCCATCGCCACACTCTGCCATGTGCCACTTTCAGGTCTCCTCACACTGCTGGTGGGTTCCATTTTTTGTCATAGGGTGCTGGCAGATTACGGGCCTCCCATAGCTGCTGCCAGGCCCCTAATCTGCCATGGGCCCCCGTACCGACTCCTTATGCTGCTGCCAGGCCCGTAATCTGTCATGGGCCCCTGTTGTCGCTTGTTGGCATATTCCGCTCGTTCAGATGCTCCTTCTCCTGCTACTCCTCTTCACGGATTCCGTCAGCAGTCTTTCTTGGAATCCGTTTCCAAGAGACAACAGTTTGCGAGCACGCACCAGACGGTGCAGAAACTGAACGTCCTCCTGTCCGAGTTGCTGCTGCCAGGCTCGTAATCTGTCATGCGCCCCTGTACCGCCTCCTCATGCTGCTGCCAGGTCCAGAGTGTGTCATGGGCCCCCGTACCGACTCCAAATGCTGCTGCCAGGCCCGTAATCTGTCATGGGCCCCTGTACCGCCTCCCCATGCTGCTGCCAGGTCCAGATTGTGTCATGGGTCCCTGTACGGCCTCCCATTGCTGCTGCCAGGCCCGTAATCTGCCATGGGCCCCCGTACCGACTCCTCATGCTGCTGCCAGGCCCGTAATCTGCCATGGGCCCCTGTACCGCCTCCTCATGCTGCTGCCAGGTCCAGAGTGTGTCATGGGTCCCTGTACGGCCTCCCATTGCTGCTGTCTCTATCGCCACACTCTGCCATGTGCCACTTTCAGGTCTCCTCACACTGCTGGTGGTTTCCATTTTTGTCATAGGGTGCTGTATGGCCTCCCATTGCTGCTGCCTCCACCGCCACACTGTGGCTCCACACTCTGGTTTTGGCCCCGTGACTGCCCAAATGAGTGAAGTGTGCGGTGATTCTAAGATCGACGGCACTCATCTGCATGTCATACTGCCTGACAGTATTATTTCTCTTCCCCAGCAGACTCCAAGGGCATTTAAATTAAAGGTACAGTGTTCAGCACTAATATTAAGTCTCTCTGAAGCCTAGAAACACCCTTTTTTAAGTTAAATTCACAGCGAATATATTCGACTCGAATCGAAATTTTTCCACAAATTCGCCGAATCAGTCGAATCGAATTTTTGAATACTTCACTCATCTCTAGCAGACATGGTCAGACTTGTTGCACCCAGCCTCAGTCGGCTTGCAACATCATTCCTCTGCTCAAGGCACTCTTCCTGCATCCCCGACAGCACCCCCAGTGACGGCCCAGTATACTCTGCTAACTACCACATACCAGTCCCCGCTCCCACTCGCTGCACCTATCCTTTCTTTAACCCTGTAAAGAAGTCCTCTGTAGCAACTGCTCCCCTTTATGAAGGCCACCCTACAAGCCTGGTTTGAATTCCTATCATCAAACCACCCCGATTCTGAATTGAAAAGTATCTACGCGCCTATCTCTACTCTACATCTCCTCATCCCTTTTTTAAACCTGTCACAATGGGAAATCAGCGGTATGTCACATATACGAGATATATACACCAACAACAAACTAAACTCATTCACTACTCTCCAAACAAAATTCCACTTACCTAAGGATGAAAATTTTAACTATCTAAGAATATCTCACTCCCTACAGTCAATGGCCATACCTTCAGAGCTATCAATCCCCGCCACGGCCTACTTTTTTTCCACAAAACACAATATCTAAAAAAGGAATTTCGACATTTTATAAACTACTTACCAATGCCCAATTTTCCATAAAAACCACCTCCCTCACTAACTGGGAAAGCAACTTACACCAACCAATTTCCCCACACATATGGGCTAAAACTTTCAACATTACATACAAAGCTTCCATATGTAGCTCCCACTGGGAATCATACCTAAAAACCTTACATCAATGGTACCTAACACCAACTAAACTCGTTCTTTTTTACCCCCAACACTCACCTAAATATTGGAGACAATGTGGAGAATTGGTCTTGATCACCCACATATTATGGCAATGTAAATCTCTTACATCATATTGGAATAAAGTGTTTCAACTAATTTCTACAATCTCAGGATTCCGTATTCCCCAAAATCCAGCCTAGCCCTTTTGAATATAGGAATAGACAAATTTCCCCCAAACTCACAAATTATCATAATCCACACACTAGCAGCGGCAAAAACTAATATTACCAGACTGTGGAAATCCACTAAAATACCTGCCATCTCAACACTTATATCTGACCTAAATTTTCAATGTGAAATGGAAAAGAGAACAGCATCCCGAAACCTCACATACCATAAATTCTGATTTCAATGGTCTCGTTGGCTAAAAAACCCTAACTGCTCTATTAAATTACATCCACTTAATAACATTACTATTACGTAACCAACGCTTGACTGGGGGGTCCCTTTAAACTACCCACAAAGCTGCACTGTATAGAACCTGCTGAAACAGGACTGACATTTTGTTTTGTTAATTATATTTTTATTAAAAAAAAAATAAATAAAAAGTGTGAGGTCCCACCCTAATTCTTACCAGACCCTTTAGGTCTGGTAGGAAGGTTAGGAGGCACCCCACAGTAAGAAATAATAAAAAAAAAGTGTGGGGGGTTCCCCCTAAAAGCCCTACCAGACCTAAAAGACCTTTAGGCCTGGTAGAACTTTTAAGTGGAACCCCTCCCGTCAAAAAATGGGTGAAGAAAATGTGGGGTCCCCCCTAAGTTCTTACCAGACCTTTGATCCAAGCACAGGCCTGGCAGGGCTAGGAAGGGAGGGAGGGACAAGGGCCTTCCCCAAAACGCTGGTCCGGTTAATGTGGGGGTTTGCGGGCAAAGGGAGCTTGTTATCATCAGGGTACCCTTTTAAATAAGGGGTCACCCTGATTACTTGTGAATGAGTAAGGGGTTCTTGTACACCTACCCATTCATTAAAGGGTTAAATGCAGTATTTAAAAAGAAAAAAAAAGAGACCAATCTTTTGAAAAATTCCTCTAAGTGAAAATAAAACAAAACAGATTTTGACAAGTCCTTTAATAATAATTTAAAACAAAAATAAAATCGCTCCATCATTGTAATTTATTGTTAATTACGGGGTCCAGCGTTGTCACAAGGATGCCGACTCACCAAAATTAAAACAAACCAAAATAAAAGAAGTAGTTATCGGTGACGTCCCCACCTGGTCTTCCCAATTGTTTACATCTGACCGACAACTGTCAGACCTGTCTTATTGCAAAGAGTGCTGGGTGGGTGCAGACGGGTGGGCGGGCGTAGTTTTCTTTTTTTAATTTTGGCAAGTCGGAATCATCAGGACAACACCGGACAACGTGACTGATGATGGATTACACCGATGGAACCATTTTTTATCATCCTGAGTGAGGATTTACCCCCCTTCCTGACCAGGTCTCTTTTTGCTATTCGGCGCTGCACTATTTTCTCATTTCTATAAAAAAAAAATCCAAAAAACTCAAATTTTGTCATAAATTTAGGCCAAAATGTATTCTGTTACATGTTTTTGGTTAAACAAATCCCACTAAGTGTATATTGATTGTTTGGGGGAAAGTCATAGCATCTACAAACTATGGTATAGTTAATGGAATTTACACAGCTTGTACTTTCTGATTGCCTATCACATTTCTTGAGGTGCTAAAATATCAGGACAGTACAAACACCCCAAAGTAGTCACTCTAAGCTATCTGTTGAGAGGCATATTGAGTCCATGGAAGATTTCTTTTTTTTCAACAAGATTTCGGAAAATGACAACTTTTTTTTTTTTTTTTGTTACACAAAGTTGTCATTTAATTATTTCTCACACAAGCCATGGGTATATGTGGAATTACACCCCAATAATACATTCTCCTACTTCTACCGAGTATGGGGATACCACATGTGTGAGACTTTTTGGGAGCCTATCCACATACAGGAGCCTGAAATCCAATAATCACTTTGATAGCCTGAAGGTGGGTAACTTCCTCATTTCACTTCCTCACTACCTATTACAGTTTTGGAGGCCCTAAAATGCCAGGATAGCACCAAACCAAAGTAGACACCCCAAGGAATTTAAAAAGAGGCATGGTAAGTATTTTGCAGATCTCATATTTTCCAACAAGGTTTTGAAATATATACAAAAAAGAAAAAAATATGTTTTTGTTTTCTTTCTTCATTTTCCAAAAACTTGTGACAGCAAACGAGATCTGCAAAAATACTCACCATGCTTCTTATCAAATTTCTTGGGGTATCTACTTTCCAAAAATGGGTCATTGTGGGGGGGGGGGAGGGGGTTGGTGCTATCCTGGCATTTCAGGGCCTCCAAAACTGTGATAGGTAGTCATAAAGTGTAATGAGGAAATAAAGCCCTTTAAAAGCCTGAAGGTGCTTATTGGATATTGGGGTCCTGTACTTGGCTAGACTGCCACAAATTCTCTCACATATGGTACCCCCATACTCAGGAGAAGTTGCAGACTGCATATTGGGGAGTAATGCCACATATACCCATGGCATATAAATTGTTTAAGTGAAAATGTTGTGTAAAAAAAAACAAAAACTTTTTTTTTGTCATTTTCTAAAAACGTGGTAAAAAAATACATTTTTTAACTGAATCAACAAGGATCTCAGCAAATAGATTGGGGTATCTACTTTCCAAAAAGGTCATTTTGGGGGCTGGGGGCATTTTATGCCCAGCATTAGAAGTTTATGCCACAGATCCCTTTTTCTTCTAGCCACCTGAAGACCAAGCCTTTTCTGACACTTTTTGTTCACATGAAAAAAAAACAGTATTTGTTGGTAGGAAAATACTTTGAACCCCAAAATATTATATATTTTTTTTAAAGCAGACACCCTAGTGAATAAAATGGTGGGTTCTGCAACTTTTGTTTGGCATATAGTGCTCACGCAGCGATTTTTCAAGCACAATGTTTTTTTTAGAAAAAAAACAAATTTTTTACTTTTGATGCGCAAAAACACAATATATTGGCCAATTATTTGTTAAAATATAAAAGATGATAGTATGCCAAGTAAATAGATACCAAACATGACATGTTTTAAAACTGTCCATGCCCTGTGCAATGGCAATAAACTGCATATATTTTTAATATCCATAGGCAACTCTTTAAAAGCCTTTACAAGCTACCATTTTAGATTAACAGAGGAGGCCAATGCTTGACCGATGGATGGAGGGAAAGGATGCTGCTTTTTTTTTAAGTTATTTTGATTTTTTGTATTATTTTTACACTGTCCTTTTAATTTTTTGTTTTTTTGTTTGAACACTTTTAATGCTCTCACATGGAATGCAAATATCCCCTATAACTTCAATGGGCATTGTCTTATATTCTTTTTGAGAAATCTGGGGTCTATCAGACTCTAGATATCTCCTGTGCTCTTACATTCTCTAATCTCACCAAGATCTGTGTGATCAGATGCTTTCCCAATTTTCAAATGGCACTGTTTATATCCTGCAAAACTGAAGTGATGAAATTCTCATAGCTTCTGATTTATTAAACTATAGAAACGATTGGTGCTATTCCGGTCTCCAATCAGCTCTATGGTCAGCTGGCAGAAACACCGGCTGTATTCTCAGATTCCCCCAATGGCACAGGACTGTCTGAGAAGACCGTGGAAGGCAGCGGGGGAGGGGGCATATACTCCCACTGCTTGTAAAAGCAATCCTGCAGCTAATAAACCACTAGGATGGCTTTTACATGAAACCTGATTGCCAGGTGAAAATCCAGGGATGTACCAGTACGTCACTGGTCGTAGACTGTACAAATGTCTACATAGTGGCACGCTTTAATAAAAATTGTCCACGTATAAGTGGTACCCCATATGGAAAAAGGATGACACCAAGTCCCAAACTATCTTGCCACTACTCCCCATTAGTCTGCGCATTCAGGGGGCTCCACGTGATCTTTTCTCTCACAAATCCGAAACTTATATGTATAGCCTGTTGCCCTTTCACAGGTCTTCTTCATCTTGGCCCCATATCTGGCACGCTTGCTGGGGAGAAATTGTTTGAATTCAAGGCATCCAGAAACTTTTTTGAGGGACTCGTCAATGCACATGTTTTGTTGGGGAGTATAGACATCTGAAAATTTTTGGTTAAGGTAATTTACGAGGTATTTCTACTATAGGGAGGCGCAGAAGTGGATCAACATGTCCAGTAAAAAAAAAAAAAATCAAAATCAAATTTTATCATAAATTCAGGACAAAATGTATTCTGCAACATGTCTTTGCTTAAAAAAAATCCCAATACATGTAAATTAATTGGTTTACGTAAAAGTTATAGCATTTATAAATGGCAGTATAGATACTGGATTTTTTTTTATTTTACTATTAATGTTGGTGATCAGCGTCATATAGTGGTACTACAGTGTACATTCTAACACTGAGGGGGAGCTGACTTGGTGCCACTAACATCCTCAGAGACCCCAATACAGTGATCAGTGCAAAAAAAAACACTGACACTGTACTAATGGCACTGGACAGGATGGGGTTAACATGCGGGGGCAATCAAAGAGTTAAATGTGTGCTGGGTGATTTTTTTTTTTCTAGGGGGTGGGGGCGGAGGTGCTTCACTGTAAGTGATCCTTGGCAATCACTGGGCACCGGCGGGTAATCACCAGCCAGGACCAGTGATTGACACCTGGGCTGCGATCGGCGGAGTGGGTAGGGCAGTTGCTTGCCTCACGTGCCCTCCCACCCGGTAATGCAAAAAAATGCAGTATATCTACTACATGGCGGTGGGTATTAAAAGACTTGTCAAGCTGTTGTTTTGTTGTTTATTCAGTTGAAGGAATTTTTCAAAAGTCTGGCATCATTATTTTTTCTAAACATAACCTTTTCGTGAATGGGTGGCTTATTGCTTACTCATCCGTGTGGGGGGGCAGCATCAGGGTGCCCCTCTTTTAAAGGGATACCCTGAAGCTAATGAGTCTGCCTGCCTGCAAACCTCCATAACCACCGGGTCAGGGTTGTGTGGAGGAGGCCCTTGCCCCCCCCCCGAAAGCACATGGCCTGGTAAGTTGCAGGGGAGGTCCCTCGATCGCCCCCCCCATCCTGCCCTGCCAGACCTGTGCTCGGATCAAGGGTCCGGTAGGGATTTAGGAGGGACCCCACACGTTTTCCTCCCATTTGTTATTTTTTTTTGTTTTCAAGGAGATTATTCTCCCCTCTGTCTTCGGCTGTGTCAAGCAACACATTGCATACGGCATAAATGTGATACAGAGGAGCTTTGATGCAGATGAGAACTGACATATTCAGAAGGCGTGAGTCTCCCAGGATTCTGGTGACAACCCAAAACTGGGAAAATTCCTTCACTTTCACTCTGCCTGATAACAGTAAACAGGAAAAAAAAAGAAGGTGAATTGATCTAATGGGGCACAGGGAGCAGGAAAAAACTGTTTACCCTTTCTCATCTTTATCCAGAAACAATTGAGTACTGTCCATGATACTTTTTTTATTTGCACTAACATACAATTTTGAGGACAAGCTTTTGGGGTATGTCCCCTTCTTCAAGGTCCAGGCAGTACTACTTCACAAAGTTTTAGCAGAATGTTAGAAGAGATGTTGAAAGGGGGAGAAAAAAAAAACATAAACACACACAAACAAATGTACACAGCAATAGTTATAAGACTAGGATTAGACTAGAGATAAAACACAGCAAATTCAAAGACTGGGGGGGGGGGGTACACTCACAGAGGGGGTCATAAAACTGTTGGATAATGAGTGAGGAATCCCATGTCCAAGTTAAGGTCGTTATCTCTTGTATCAAATAGAATTATCATTCTTAGTTCAAACGTTTTCCTTTCCTGAATAGTTTTGAAATTTCATTTAAGAACTCAAATATCGAGGTCTCCCATTGTGTGGTCCGGTTGTGCGAAATGGTGTCCTACAGGTGTGCAGAGATCATCTTCTTTATGTTCCTTGATGGTATATCTGTGCAAATTCATCCTTGTTTGCAACTTCTGTCCTGTTTTGCCAACATAAGATCCTTTGCTGCATTTTCTGCACTGGATAAGGTACACAACATTACTGGAGGTGCAGCTGTATGATCCGGAGATATTAAACATCACTTTTGAGTGTCTGACACTTTTTGATGGATTGATTTGGTTGCACAGTTTGCAGCGTTTCTTATTGCAGGGTTTGCTTCCATTATTTGTGACATCATCAGAAGGAAGTTTCCTACTGATTAGTTTATTTCTGAGGTTGGGGGGTTGTCTGAAGGCCAGTATTGGGGGGTTGTCTGAAGGCCAGTATTGGGGGTTGCTGGAATATTTCTTTCAGAGTTCCATCCTCTGTTATGATGGGTTGTAAATCTTTGATTATTTTTCTTATCCCCTCTAGTGCCGGGTTGTATGTGGTTACTAGAGGTACACAGTTGTTTTTTTTTTTTTTCTTTGTATTGAAGTAGATTTTCTCTTCGTGTTCTCAAGGCTGTGTTTATTCTGTTGTTGATAGTTTTGTCCTTGTAACCTTTCTTATGGAAGGAGTCTGCTAGTTCCCCGAGATGTTTATCTCTGTCTCTTGGGTCAGAACATATTCAGTGGTATCTAATGGCCTGACTGTGTATGATGGCACGTTTTGTGTGTTGGGGGTGGAAGCTGGAACTGTGGAGGTAGTTGCATCTGTCAGTGGGTTTCCTGTATATTGAGGTGTGAAGATTATCATCCTTGATGTATACTGTGGTGTCTAGGAAGTTGATGTGTGTGTTTGAGGATTCCATTTTTAGTTTGATTGATGGATGAAAAGTGTTGATCAATGAGTAAAATTGTTTTAGGTTTTCTTCACCTTCTGTCCATATGATGAAAATATCATCAATATAGCAATAGTATCTGTATGGTTTTTGTTCCATGCTGTTCAGGAATTGTTCCTCCAGGTCAGTCATAAATAAATTGACATATTGGGGTGCCATTTTACTTCCCATCGCAGTACCCATACATTGAAGATAGATGTCTTTATTGAAAGCAAAGTAGTTGTGTGTGAGTATGAATTCAATAAGCTGTGCAACATCCTCAGCCGTGTATTTGTGGTTTGGTGAGGATGATAAGGATCTGTGACATGCAGATGCCAAAGCAATTTCCAGGTAAAGCTTTTGATCATATCCCCCCTTATGTATTATACATGGAGATCATATCCCCGCCTTATGTATTATACATGGTGATCATATCCCCCCTTATGTATTATACATGGAGATCATATCCCCCCTTATGTATTATACATGGAGATCATATCCCCCTTATGTATTATACATGGTGATCATATCCCCCTTATGTATTATACATGGAGATCATATCCCCCTTATGTATTATACATGGAGATCATATCCCCCTTATGTATTATACATGGAGATCATATCCCCCTTATGTATTATACATGGAGATCATATCCCCCCTTATGTATTATACATGGTGATCATATCCCCCCTTATGTATTATACATGGAGATCATATCCCCCTTATGTATTATACATGGAGATCATATCCCCCCTTATGTATTATACATGGTGATCATATCCCCACTTATGTATTATACATGGAGATCATATCCCCCCTTATGTATTATACATGGTGATCATATCCCCCTTATGTATTATACATGGTGATCATATCCCCCCTTATGTATTATACATGGAGATCATATCCCCCCTTATGTATTATACATGGTGATCATATCCCCCTTATGTATTATACATGGTGATCATATCCCCCCTTATGTATTATACATGGAGATCATACCCCCCTTATGTATTATACATGGTGATCATATCCCCCCCTTACGTATTATAAATGGAGATCATATCCTCCCCCTTATGTTTTATACATGGAGATCATATCCCCCTTATGTATTATACATGGAGATTATATCCCCCCTTATGTATTATACATGGAGATCATATCCCCCTTATGTATTATACATGGAGATCATATTCCCCCTTATGTATTATACATGGAGATCATATCCCCCTTATGTATTATACATGGAGATCATATCCCCCTTATGTATTATACATGGTGATCATATCCCCCCTTATGTATTATACATGGAGATCATATCCCCCCTTATGTATTATACATGGAGATCATATCCCCCCTTATGTATTATACATGGAGATCACATCCCCCCTTATGTATTATACATGGAGATCATATCCCTCCTTATGTATTATACATGGAGATCATATCCCCCTTATGTATTATACATGGTGATCATATCCCCCCCTTTTTTTTTTTTAAAGAAGCTTTATTGGGTTTTATTGTACACACAAAATAACCAACGATGAGGTTTGTCAGTATTCATAGCGTGGCAACATGCCAAAACAGATGAATAAATTCCAGGATAACAATTTACTCATAAACATATTACAGAAGCCCCGAAAGAATCCGAGAGGGAATGGAGAAGTTTGGAATGAAGAGTATCTATGGGAAAATATAGCACATGTAAAATGTCAGGGTACAAGGGCTTGAAGTTAAAGTATGCAGGATTTCGAAAAATCACATATATATATATAAACATACGTAAAGCAAAAGAATAAGCGACTTGAGCAATGTTAACCATTTGTCATATCGACCGATAGGTAAGTCATCGTGCATGAGATTAAGAAAGGAAAAAAGAAAGTGAAAATATAGGATAGAGATAGAGCAGTAGGGACATAAGACCAGGGAGTTGGAAAAGCCAGCATATAAAGAATATGCCAAAAGGGACAGAAAAAAAAAAGGAGAATTGGAGTACAAGAAGTTATGTACCAAAAGTCTGAGGCCAGAGGACCATGAAAACAAGCCAGGATAAAGAGATTAGGATAAAAAAAGTAATAGACTGATAAAGTAATAAGATAGTCAAGTATAATGAGATATTAAAGTATAGTGAGAAGCAGCGCATCAGTATGTATAAAGATGTGCTAGTAGGGGACCACTTCATATAGGTCCGCCAGGAAAATGAGAGAGAGATTAATAAGCCAGATTGGCGAAGTGGGAGTGGAGCAAAGCGAGAACAAAAGAGATTTCTGAGAGGTACACAGCATTTATAATGTTACAATCATTTGACCCCTTGAGCAATAGAATCACCATGCATCAGGAATACCCTGGAAACTAGCTTAAATCTAGCTTATAGAACCATGAGAAGGGTGCTGGGGCTCAGGACTTGGGAGAACTTTTGAAACATATTGACCCCACTTGCGGTTGAACTTATCCACTCCTGTTGTAGAAGGAGCTATATGTAGACCAAGCCGATCCAATCGAAGTAGAAAGTTGAGTTCCAATTTGACGTCTGAGATGGTAGGTGGACAGTTGGAGACCCATTTTTTCAAAATAGACCTTCTCGCCGCCATCAAGCAAATGGATAGCCAAGGTTTGGTTGCTCTGAACAAAGCAAGATTGCAGTGTGAGGCAGCAGACACTGATATTTCCAGATTGCCAAAGAGAAGAAGCAGCGGGTCCCTAGGTAACTGGAGAGTAGTGACGAAAAGCACAAAGTTCAAAAGTTGGTTCCAAAAGATACAGACCCGTGGACAATTCCAGAATCTGTGATGAAGTGACGGTTTATATGAACCACAGAGCGGGCATGTAGAGATCAATGAGTCTGCTCGGGAGTACAAGCAAGGCATATATGCATGGTGCATAATTTTGAATTGCTGCTACCTCCAAAATTTGTTCGTATTGAACGCACAGGTAGTATTAAAACCTGTGAGCAATTGCTCCGCGGTGAAGGCATTGTCAAAGTCTCGTATCCACGTTTTGATGGAAGTATAGGAATCCAGCGGTTTTGCATAGTGCATAGATAGTTGACCATAGATATTGGATATGTTGTATTTTTGATTCCTTACAAGGACTTCTATCATAGTAGAACAAAAGCGAGAAGACTTATTTTGTACTATGGAATTCACATAATTCCTAACTTGCAAAATATACAAAAAATGATGGGAAGGTAAGTCAAACGCGCTGAGAATTTGTTGGAACGGAAGGGGGGATCCTGATGCTGAGTCATACAACTGACTTACAAATCTAAGACCCTGGTCATACCACTTTTCATAAGCTGCATACTGTTGAGAGACAGAAAAGGAAGGATTGTGATGGATAGGAAGATATCGAGACAGCCAGGGAGAAACTCCTAGTCTACGTCTGACCTCCCTCCATGTGAAGAGGGTGTCCCGTATGAGTGGATTGTGTTGAAGATGCGGAGGAAGTGAGGCAGAGTTAGAATGTAGGAGGGCCGACAGATCATATGGGCTCACCATAGCAGATTCGAGTCGGTAATTAGAAAACACGGACGAACGGGAGATCCAATCTACACACACCCGTAAAATACAAGATAGATTGTAGAGCCTAATGTTAGGAAGGCCCAGACCACCCTCACATCTAGGAAGAAACAACTTATGTATAGCTATTCGCGGACGGCGCCCCCTCCATAAGAAACTAGAAATCGCTTTATTCAGCCTGACTATATCCGTATGTTTGAGCAGGAGAGGAATAGTTTGAAGAGGATACAGAAGCTTCGGAAAACTCGTCATCTTGAAGAGATGGACTCTACCCATAAGTGATAATGGCAGTTCTTTCCACATTTCCAATTCCCCTAAAATTTTTTGAATTACTGGTGAATAATTCAGAGAATAAAGGGACGAGGCCAATTTCCCAATTTTAATACCTAGATAAGTGATATGGTTCGTATTAATTTTAAAGAGTGAGTCGCCAGCCCACTCAGGGAGTCGAGCGTGATATAACGGCAGAACCTCACTTTTCGCAAAATTAATACGGAGGCCCGAGCAGCATCGAAAATCTGCGAAAATGGACTGAATGTACGGTAAGTCTAGAGTCGGGTTGGAGGTGAATATTAGTATGTCGTCCGCAAATAAAGCTAGACGAAGATCCTGTTGGGCAATTTGAATGCCATGGAGTCGTGATTGAAACAACAGGAAGCGGGCTAAGGGTTCTAAAGCTAAGTTGAAAAGCAGGGGGGACAATGGGCAGCCTTGTCTTGTACCCTTATGTAATGGAATGGGATTGGATATTTTCCCCGCCGCCACTACCTGAGCCGTCGGGGCGGAATACATAGCCTGAATTAAACGCGTGAACGGTCCGGAAAAGCCAAATTTAGTGAGGACCGAATAAACCCATTGAAAACTTACATTGTCAAATGCTTTTTCAGCGTCGAGGGAAACAATCGCTAGATCCTGTAATGGGTTATGTTTAGCCTGATGTAAAACTGTGAGCACTTTGCGAATATTTGAGGTGGCCGAGCGCCCCTTTATAAAGCCAGCTTGAGAAGGATGAATAAGGGTGGGCAAAATGATGGCCAAACGATTAGCTACTATTTTGGAGAGAATCTTTGCATCTAGATTAAGGAGAGAAATCGGTCGATAAGAACCAGGGTCCGAGGGGTCCTTGCCTTTTTTGGCTATTAATTTAATGTGGGCCTGCGAAGCTGATGGCAGATATACCCCGCTCTCCTGAATAGACTGATATACCAGCTGTAGAGTAGGAGAGAGAGTTTTATCCATAAGTTTATAAAATTCAGAAGTGTACCCGTCCGGGCCTGGAGCTTTACCATTGGCTAAGGAACTAATAGCTAAACAAATATCCGCCTGCGATATCGGGGCATTTAAAGATTGCAGTGCTATTGGATCAATTTGTGGTAGATGTACGCTGTCAAGAAAGGAGTGTGCCTGTGCCTGGTCTATAGGGTCCGGCCCATATAAATTTGCGTAAAAACTTTCCAGAATAGATATAATCTCTTCCGATGATTGTTTAAGTATCCCTTGAGAATCCTTTAAAGAGGTGAATTGTGTGGGGGTAAAAGGCTTCCTACACATGCGCGCCAAAAATTTTCCTGGTTTGTTACCAAACCTGTGATACTGTAGGTCAAGGTATGAGTGATGAAGTGTTTCCTGTGCTGCCGCCCAAGTGTTGAACTGGTTCTTAGCGGCCGCCCAAGCTGTCCTATTGTCCTGCGTATTTGAGTCCGTCATCCTGTGCTGAGTCAGTCTAAGAAGGTTACTAGCCTCCGTGAAATGGTGCAGAATTCTTTTTTTATATGCGGACGTAAAAGCAATAATTTTACCGCGTAATACCGCCTTCCCCGTATCCCAAAATAAATTTGGATTAGAAACATGAGCCGCATTAGTAGATTGGAAATCTGCCCAGGTGTCTTGTAGCTGCCGGGAAAGCTCCTGATTATTTGCCAAAAACGAGGGGAAACGCCATATCCTAGGGTGCGGTGTAGGATCTAAGAAATTTATCATAATAGAAATTGGAGAGTGATCCGATATGGCTATGTCATGTATAGTAGATGATACCACATGTTGCAACGTTGTGGGGTTGCAAAAAATATAATCGATTCAAGATAAAGAGTGGTGAACAGGAGAATAGAAAGTATAATCTCTACCATCTGGGTGAGTCAAGCGCCATATATCAGTAAATTGCATAGCTTCAACAAAATTGCCAAGTAAAGTGGGCGTTGGACGGGGAGGCTGAGTAGAGCGAGAGTCTCGGTCAACACTCTGCGATTTATCCTCCTGCTCCTGCATAACAGAATTAAAATCACCTCCTATGACAAGCGGCTTGTGGATATAGGGTGCCAGCCGTGAAGACAGGCCCTGAAAAACCTGCCTCGTCGGGGAGTTAGGAGCATATATATTGGCAAGGACCAACTCTTGGGGTCCTATTTTGACATGTGCTGCTATGAAACGGCCTTCGGCATCTGCGTCCACAGAGACCAATTCAGGATTAAGTCTCTTGTGAATAAGAATAAGTACTCCTGCTTTATTATTAAAGGAGGAGGAGCCGAAGACGTGACCCACCCAGAGTTTTCGCATACGAACAAAGTCAGGCTGTGTAAGATGAGTTTCTTGGAGTAGAGCTATATCCGCGCGTAAGCGCCGCAAATGTCTTAGTACTGCCATGCGCTTGTGAGGGGATCTGAGGCCCTTAACATTCCAGGAAAAAATACGTGTCATTCTAGCTGGGATAAGGTATGTGATAAGAAGATACGGGACTTACCAATTAGAGATGTAGTAACAAATAGCGCTGCTTCATTAGGCGGACGTGGGAGGTGTAAATCTGGTCTCAGAAGACGACGGAGATCTCCAAAGAAGAGAAAGTGAAATTGGAGAGAAAAAAGAGGAGAGAAAGCGAAGACAAGAGCAGGGGCCCTAGCAGAGCCCAACAAAAATACCAAACATATAATATACCACAACAGTATAAAGGACTTCACGTCATTCCGCATGCTGTATCCACCAACATCAGCGTGACCGGGAGTAGCAGTGAGAGGAGCCTGCCCCAGGGACCAAGTTATAATTGCTAAGGATACGTGGGGGCGTCCCTCAAATGAACTCCCGACAGCGGCTCCAGCACCCCTCCCCCGCAGCACCGCTGATGTATGGAGCAAGGCAAATGCAGTCAGGAAGAAGTAAAATTCAGGCATATATGTAAATAAAACATGACATTGAAGTAGGCGACAATGCAAAGGCCTTGTGCCAAACAAATAATACATAGAACATCTAGCGCTGAACAATCGAACTGACTCAGACTGTAGAACGTGTGAGCTGTCAGTCAGTATTCAAAAAAAAAAATACCATTCAAAAATAAGAATTCCAATAGAAAGCTCTTTCATCAGAGCCAATCGAATCAAGAGAAAAGCTTGAAGCTTTAATGTAGAGACCAATGGCCTCCTAGACCTTCAAGGCGGACGAGCTTTAGAGGAAGATGGAATGATTTGTTGACGTTTAGGTGGGTCTTTGCGGGGACTGCGTTGATCTCTGGGCCCAAAATTTCTACCCGCTGGCTGTGATGCCGGATCCCCTTCGGCTAGGTGATCTCGGATATATTGGTGGGCTTCTTCAGGATGGACAAAAGATTTAGAGACCCCAGATGGTGCAGTGAACCGTAACGTGGCCGGATACGCCAATGTGAACTTTATTCCTTTCTGATAAAGAGTGCCACATACTTGTTGGAATGCTTTCCGTTTACGCGACACTTCCTGCGAGTAGTCCGCAAATAGCAGTAATTTGTGACCCTCAATCTGCAAAGAGCGTGAGTTACGGAAAGAGGTGAGGATCGCCACGCGGTCAGCATAATTGAGATAGCGGACAATCACTGAGCGAGGCGTTCGGCGCTCGGTAGACGGAGGCCCCAGGCGGTGAGCTCTCTCGACCTGGCAGGAGGAGGATAGGCCTAATGCCGCCGGGATCCGTGTTGAGCATAAATCGGGGAGAGATCCAGTATTAAAAGATTCTGGAAGACCTACAATGCGTAGGTTATTCCTACGTGATCGATTTTCCAAATCGTCGATTTTATCCAAAATAT
Source organism: Staurois parvus (assembly GCF_062004578.1). Classification (NCBI taxonomy): domain Eukaryota; kingdom Metazoa; phylum Chordata; class Amphibia; order Anura; family Ranidae; genus Staurois; species Staurois parvus. The sequence continues at coordinate 1,043,659 of NW_028318693.1, forward strand.
TTTGCTGTATACTATTGGATTGTGATGTGCCCGCTTGCATGGAATGGACTTCATCTTCTAAATCAGATAAACGCTGCTCAGCCTCAGTCAATCGTTTAGAATGATCACATAAATCCTTTCTCAGCTGTTCCATGCCCATTGTGACAGCTCTATCCACAGCCTGAGTGATATTAGGAAGCAATATAGAGGACACTGCCTGTGCTATCATATTATACTGCTCATTAAGGCAGTCAGTGCCTAAAGGGAGTGGAGAGGCAGTGAGGAGGTTGGAGGGAGATTCCATTATACCTGCTCCCACAGTGTGATGTCGCTCCTTGCCTGTGTCCATAGAGTGACAGGCATCGTCGGCCATCTTGGCTGCAGGAGGGGGAGAGCCGCACCCCTCCGCTCTAGCAGCCGACTCGTGGCCGGACTGCGCCGGCAAAAGGTACCGCTCCATGCTGGGGCCACTGCCAGAAGGTAAGGGACACCCGAGGGCTGTAGAGCGGGGACCCGGAGGCAGTTAGCGGGATTTATATAGCCGGGATCCCGGGAGCCGCGGGTCCCGCGTTTACAGCATCCGGCGCCGGAACCGGAAGTTCATCATATCCCCCCTTATGTATTATACATGGAGATCATATCCCCCTTATGTATTATACATGGAGATTATATCCCCCCTTATGTATTATACATGGTGATCATATCCCCCTTATGTATTATACATGGAGATCATATCCCTCCTTATGTATTATACATGGAGATCATATCCCCCTTATGTATTATACATGGTGATCATATCCCCCCTTATGTATTATACATGGAGATCATATCCCCCCTTATGTATTATACATGGAGATCATATCCCCCCCCCTTATGTATTATACATGGAGATCATATCCCCCCTTATGTATTATACATGGAGATCATATCCCCCTTATGTATTATACATGGAGATCATATCCCCCTTATGTATTATACATGGAGATCATATCCCCCCTTATGTATTATACATGGAGATCATATCCCCCCTTATGTATTATACATGGAGGTTGTATCACCCCTTATGTATTATACATGGAGATCATATCCCCCCCTTATGTATTATATATGGAGATCATATCCCCCCCTTATGTATTATATATGGAGATCATATCCCCCTTTATGTATTATACATGGTGATCATATCCCCCTTATGTATTATACATGGTGATCATATCCCCCCCTTATGTATTATACATGGAGATCATATCCGCCCTTATGTATTATACATGGAGATCATATCCCCCCTTATGTATTATACATGGAGATCATATCCCCCCTTATGTATTATACATGGAGATCATATCCCCCCTTATGTATTATACATGGAGATCATATCCCCCCATATGTATTATACATGGAGATCATATCCCCCCTTATGTATCACACATGGTGATCATATCCCCCCTTATGTATTATACATGGAGATGATATCCCCCCTTATGTATTATACATGGAGATCATATCCCCCCTTATGTATTATACATGGAGATCATATTGCCCCATATGTATTATACATGGAGATCATATCCCCCCTTATGTATTATACATGAAGATCATATCGCCCCATATGTATTATACATGGAGATCATATCCCCCCTTATGTATTATACATGGAGATCATATCCCCCTTATGTATTATACATGGAGATCATATCCCCCCTTATGTATCATACATGGTGATCATATCCCCCCTTATGTATTATACATGGAGATCATATCCCCCTTATGTATTATACATGGAGATCATATCCCCCCTTATGTATTATACATGGAGATCATATCGCCCCATATGTATTATACATGGAGATCATATCCCCCCTTATGTATTATACATGGAGATCATATCCCCCCTTATGTATTATACATGGAGATCATATCCCCCCTTATGTATTATATATGGAGATCATACACCCCCTTATGTATTATACATGGTGATCATATCCCCCCTTATTATACATGGAGATCATATCCCCCCCTTATGTATTATACATGGTGATCATATTTCCCCCCTTATGTATTACACATGGAGATCATATCCCCCCTCTTATGTATTATACATGGAGATCATATCCCCCCCTTATGTATTATACATGGTGATCATATCCCCCTTATGTATTATACATGGAGATCATATCCCCCCTTATGTATTATACATGGAGATCATATCCCCCCTTATGTATTATACATGGAGATCATATCCCCCTTATGTATTATACATGAAGATCATATCCCCCCTTATGTATTATATATGGAGATCATACACCCCCTTATGTATTATACATGGTGATCATATCCCCCCTTATGTATTATACATGGAGATCATATCCCCCCTTATTATACATGGAGATCATATCCCCCCCTTATGTATTATACATGGTGATCATATTTCCCCCCTTATGTATTACACATGGAGATCATATCCCCCCTCTTATGTATTATACATGGTGATCATATCCCCCTTATGTATTATACATGGAGATCATATCCCCCCTTATGTATTATACATGGAGATCATATCCCCCCTTATGTATTATACATGGAGATCATATCCCCCTTATGTATTATACATGGAGATCATATCCCCCTTAAATCTCCTCTTCTCAAGAGAGAATACGTTCAGTTCCTCTGATCTTTCCTCATAGCTGATCTCCTCCATGCCTCTTATCAGTTTGGCTGCCCTTCTCTGTACTTTCTCCAGTTCCCCAATGTTCTTTTTGTGAATTGGTGCCCAAAACTGAACTGTATATTCCAGATGAGGTGTTACTAATGATTTGTACCGGGGTAGTATGATATCTCCCTCACTGGAGTCTATACCTCTTTTAACACAAGAGAGGATTTTGCTCGCTTTAGAACCAGCAGCTTGGCATCGCTGCCATTATTAAGCTTGTGATCTACCAGAACTCCAAAATCCTTCTCCACCATTGACCCCCCCAGTTATACCCCCCCCCAGTATGTATGATGCATGCATATTCTTAGCCCCCAAGTGCAGAACCTTACATTTATCAACATTAAACCTCATTGGCCCCATAGTCCCCCAATTACACAGAGCATTGAGGTCGGCTTGTAAGTTGAAGACATCCTGTAAGGACGTTATTCCACTGAACAGTTTGGTGTCATCTGCAAAGACTGAAATGGGATTTTTAATCCCAGACCATATATCATTTATTCAAAAATAAGTGTCCTAACATTGAACCTTGGGGTACACCACTGACACCCCTAGACAATTCAGAGCATGAATTATTCACCACTACTTTCTGAATACGATCTTTTAGTCAGTTTTCTATCCATTTGCATACAGATTTTCCAAGCCCGTAGACTTTACCTTACACATTAGCCGTGTGTGGGGAACTGTGTCAAACGCTTTTGCAAAATCCAAGTATACCACATCCACCGCGACCCTTCTGTCCAAGTATACCACGTCCACAACCACCCCTCTGTCCAAGTATACCACGTCCACCGCCAACCCTCTGTCCAATTACACCACGTCCACAACCACCCCTTCTTCCAAGGTTTTGCTCACCCCCTCATAAAAATAAATCAGATTTGTTTGACAACTTCTGTCTTTCAGAATCCATGCTGTCTGTTGCTTAAAATATTTTTTTCCAGCAAGAACTCATCTATGTGGTCTTTTATTAAACTCTCCAGTATCTTCCCAACTATAGACGTTCAACTAACAGGTCTATTATAATTACTTGGTAAAGATTTTGACCCCTTATATAGTGTATATGTGTATAGTTATTTTTTTACGTGGGGATTAGGGGTGGATTATTATGGTTAAACATTCCTAGGAAGACATTTGACTTGTTTGTGATAAGAATATTAGAATAGTTATTTTTCTACTTGGGGATTATGGGTGTATTTTTGTGAATACCCATGCCAAGGACCATATTTGACCTATTTCTGAATTGATTATGGGTATAGTTATTTTTTTACATGGAGTTATGGGTGCATTATTGTGGATACATATGCCAAGGGCTGTATTTGACCTATTTCTGATGAGAACATGCATATAATAATGTTTCCACATGGAGCAAATTGGTGGAATATCATGTTTAAACATCCCACATAATACAGTTTACCTTTTTAGATATGAATATGGGTACAATTACTTTTATTTATGGTGATTATGGGGGCAATATCATGGTACACATCCAGCATAAATATGTAACCTGTTTCTTATAGGAATATGGGAATTTTTATTATACAGGTTTTATATTGCGCCAACAGTTTGCACAGTATTTTACAACATGAGGGCAGACCATACAGTTAGAAATACAATTCAATACATGCGGAATCAGGGGGCCCTTCTCATTAGATCCTGCAATCTAAAAGGGACAGACAGGTGATACAAAAGTTAATAATTAGGGGGTAGATGAGCTGATGTATAAAATAAATGTACAGTTGTTAGGTGGAGGAAGAACAGACTTCTCTTCTCTTCTTTTTATGTGGGGATTATGGGTAGAGGATCATGGTTACACATCCCAATAAATATACAGTCATGGAAAAAATATTGGCACCCCTGAATTTCTGTCAGATAATGGACCACTTCACCCAGAAAATGGTTGCAATGACAAATGTTTTGCCATTCTCATGTTTATTTCTTTTGTTTGTATTGGTATGACACAAAAAAGTTCAGGAACAAAAAGCCAAATGTTACCCATTCCACACAAAACTCCATAAATGGACTGGAAAAGAAATATTGGCATCCTCATTTTAACATTTGCACACCCCTTGGAAAAAATAACTGAACTCAATTGTTTCCTGTAACCATCAATGAGTTTCTTCCACCTCTTTACCGGACTACTGGAATTTTGGACCCCTCTTCTTTCACTAACTGCTCCAGTTCTGTCAGATTGAAAGGATTCCTTTTCCCAACTGGTGTTTTGAGATATCTCCACAGGTACTCTATGGGATTTAGAGCTGTACTCGTTGGTGGCCAATTTATTATTCTCCAGTGCTTTGAAACCATTTCTGGGTGCTTTTTGACGTGTGCTTTGGGTAATTGTTCTGCAGAAAGACCCATGACTTCTGACGGAGACCCAACTTTCTGGAACTTGGCTCTACATTGTAATTGCAACAAATAATCCACCCATAATCCCCATGTAGAAAAATAACTATTCTTATATTATTATAGGAAAAAAGTCAAACGTGTTACTAAGCATGTATAACCATGATATTCCACCCAAAAACCCCAAGTAGAAAAATACCTATACCCATATTCTTATAAGAAAGGGGCCAAATGTGTTCCTAGGCATGTTTAACCATGATATTCTACCCATAATCCCCATGTAAAAAAATAACTATATAAATATTGTTATCAGAAATGGGTCAAATCTAGTCCTTGTGTATCCACAATAATCCAAACATAATCCCCATGTAGATAAATAGCTATTCTCATATTCCTATCAGAAAAAAGTCAAATGTGTAGCCAAGGTCGGTGCAGGCAGAGTTCAAGCAGAGTCAGGATCAGGCAGGAAGCAGACAGGATGCAGGTACAGGGGCTCATGGGAACAATACACCAAGGCCCTGACTGCAGGCCTGGCCATTCCTTAAATACACCTCCTGCAATCAGCCTCAGGTGATGGTTTGATTGCAGGAGTGAGCTTCTGGCTGCTGAGAGCACCCGCTGGCCAGCCCTGGTACTGCAGCCCACACTGCAGGTGAGTCTCACCACCATTGGCGAGTCCATTCCTGACACAAGGCATGTCTAACCTTGATATTCCACCCATAATCCCCATATAGAAAAATAATTATATCCACATTCTTAGGAGAATCATGTCAAATATTGTCCTTGACATGTGAATCTGCAATGATCCATCCATAATCCCCATGTAGAAAAATAACTATTATCGTTATCAGAAACAGGTTGAATGTATTACTGGACATGTTTAACCATGATATTCCACTTATAATCCCCATTTATAAAAATGACTATACCCATATTATTAGGAGAAAAAGGTAAAATATGGTCCTTCACATGTGTATCTGCAAATCATCCACCCAAAAAAAACCTCTTCTCATATTACTATCAGAAACAGATAAAATGTGTTCCTAGGAATGTTTAACCATTATATACCACCCATAATCCCCATTTAGAAAAATAATTATGCCCAGAATATTTTCAGAAATAGGTCAAATATGGTTCTTGCCTTGTGTATTTATAATACTCCACTCATAATCCCCATGTGGAAAAATAACCATTCCCATATTCTTATGACTAGAGATGAGCGAAGAAATGAAAAATTCGATTCGACTGATTCGGCGAATTCGTGGACAATATTCGATTCGAGTCGAATAAATTTGCTGTGAATTTAACTTAAAAAAGGGTGTTTCTAGGCTTCAGAGAGACTTAATATTAGTGCAGAACACTGTACCTTTAATTTAAATGCCCTTGGAGTCTGCTGGGGAAGAGAAATAATACTGTCTGTCAGTATGACATGCAGATGAGTGCCGTCGATCTTAGAATCACTGCACACTTCACTCCTTTGGCCAGTCACGGGGCCAAAACCAGTGTTTGGAGCCACAGTGTGGCGGTGGAGGCAGCAGCAATGGGAGGCCATACAGCAACCTATGACAAAATGGAAACCAGCAGGAGCGTGAGGAGACCTGAAAGTGGCACATGGCAGAGTGGGAGCAATGGGAGGCGGTACAGGGACCCAGGTCACACTGTGGGCCCAGCAGCAGCGTGACCAGGCGGTACGGGGGCCCATGGCCGATATGGGGCTTGGTGGCACCTATGGAAGGCCTGTAATCTGCCAGCAACCTATGACAAAATGGACAACCGCAGGAGTGTGAGGAGATTTCAAAGTGGCACATGGCAGAGTGGAAGCAATGGGAGGCCGTACAGGGACCCAGGTCACACTGTGGGACCAGCATCAGCGTGAACAGGCGGTACGGGGGCCCATGGCCGATTTGACCTCATTCATCCCATAGTCCTGCCGACTCACGAATAGCGTGGCCTCCTCAAAGGGCCTGAGCAAGCGCAGGTGTCACACATGAGCTGACAATGGCTGACATCTAAGTTACACAGGGAGTACCTTTATCCGCTTTTAACATCAGGAAATCTGTGATGGCCTTTAGCTGTTCGTAAAGGCGGTCTAACATATGTAGGGTTGAATTACACCTTGTTGCAACGTCACAGCATGAGGAGTCGGTACGGGGGCCCATGGCAGATTACATGTCTGGCAGCAGCAATGGGAGGCCCGTAATCTGCCAGCACCCTATGTCAAAAAATTTAACACACCAGCAGTGTGAAGAGACCTGAAAGTGGCACATGGCAGCAGAGTGTGGCGATGGAGACAGCAGCAATGGGAGGCCGTACAGGGACCCATGAGAGACTCTGGACTTGGCAGCAGCATGAGGAGGCGGTATATAGGGGCCCATGGCAGATTAGGGGCCTGGCAGCAGCTATGTGAGGCCCGTAATCTGCCTGCACCCTATGTCAAAAAATTTAACACACCAGCAGTGTGAAGAGACCTGAAAGTGGCACATGGCAGCAGAGTGTGGCGATGGAGACAGCAGCAATGGGAGGCCGTACAGGGACCCATGAGAGACTCTAGACTTGGCAGCAGCATGAGGAGGCGGTATATAGGGGCCCATGGCAGATTAGGGGCCTGGCAGCAGCTATGTGAGGCCCGTAATCTGCCTGCACCCTATGTCAAAAAATTAAACACACCAGCAGTGTGAAGAGACCTGAAAGTGGCACATGGCAGCAGAGTGTGGCGATGGAGACAGCAGCAATGGGAGGCCGTACAGGGACCCATGAGAGACTCTGGACTTGGCAGCAGCATGAGGAGGCGGTATATAGGGGCCCATGGCAGATTAGGGGCCTGGCAGCAGCTATGTGAGGCCCGTAATCTGCCTGCACCCTATGTCAAAAAATTAAACACACCAGCAGTGTGAAGAGACCTGAAAGTGGCACATGGCAGAGTGTGGCGATGGAGACAGCAGCAATGGGAGGCCGTACAGGGACCCATGACAGACTCTAGACTTGGCAGCAGCATGAGGAGGCGGTATATAGGGGCCCATGGCAGATTAGGGGCCTGGCAGCAGCTATGTGAGGCCCGTAATCTGCCTGCACCCTATGTCAAAAAATTAAACACACCAGCAGTGTGAAGAGACCTGAAAGTGGCACATGGCAGAGTGTGGCGATGGAGACAGCAGCAATGGGAGGCCGTACAGGGACCCATGACAGACTCTAGACTTGGCAGCAGCATGAGGAGGCGGTATATAGGGGCCCATGGCAGATTAGGGGCCTGGCAGCAGCTATGTGAGGCCCGTAATCTGCCTGCACCCTATGTCAAAAAATTTAACACACCAGCAGTGTGAAGAGACCTGAAAGTGGCACATGGCAGCAGAGTGTGGCGATGGAGACAGCAGCAATGGGAGGCCGTACAGGGACCCATGAGAGACTCTGGACTTGGCAGCAGCATGAGGAGGCGGTATATAGGGGCCCATGGCAGATTAGGGGCCTGGCAGCAGCTATGTGAGGCCCGTAATCTGCCTGCACCCTATGTCAAAAAATTTAACACACCAGCAGTGTGAAGAGACCTGAAAGTGGCACATGGCAGCAGAGTGTGGCGATGGAGACAGCAGCAATGGGAGGCCGTACAGGGACCCATGAGAGACTCTAGACTTGGCAGCAGCATGAGGAGGCGGTATATAGGGGCCCATGGCAGATTAGGGGCCTGGCAGCAGCTATGTGAGGCCCGTAATCTGCCTGCACCCTATGTCAAAAAATTTAACACACCAGCAGTGTGAAGAGACCTGAAAGTGGCACATGGCAGCAGAGTGTGGCGATGGAGACAGCAGCAATGGGAGGCCGTACAGGGACCCATGAGAGACTCTGGACTTGGCAGCAGCATGAGGAGGCGGTATATAGGGGCCCATGGCAGATTAGGGGCCTGGCAGCAGCTATGTGAGGCCCGTAATCTGCCTGCACCCTATGTCAAAAAATTTAACACACCAGCAGTGTGAAGAGACCTGAAAGTGGCACATGGCAGCAGAGTGTGGCGATGGAGACAGCAGCAATGGGAGGCCGTACAGGGACCCATGAGAGACTCTGGACTTGGCAGCAGCATGAGGAGGCGGTATATAGGGGCCCATGGCAGATTAGGGGCCTGGCAGCAGCTATGTGAGGCCCGTAATCTGCCTGCACCCTATGTCAAAAAATTTAACACACCAGCAGTGTGAAGAGACCTGAAAGTGGCACATGGCAGCAGAGTGTGGCGATGGAGACAGCAGCAATGGGAGGCCGTACAGGGACCCATGAGAGACTCTGGACTTGGCAGCAGCATGAGGAGGCGGTATATAGGGGCCCATGGCAGATTAGGGGCCTGGCAGCAGCTATGTGAGGCCCGTAATCTGCCTGCACCCTATGTCAAAAAATTTAACACACCAGCAGTGTGAAGAGACCTGAAAGTGGCACATGGCAGCAGAGTGTGGCGATGGAGACAGCAGCAATGGGAGGCCGTACAGGGACCCATGAGAGACTCTGGACTTGGCAGCAGCATGAGGAGGCGGTATATAGGGGCCCATGGCAGATTAGGGGCCTGGCAGCAGCTATGTGAGGCCCGTAATCTGCCTGCACCCTATGTCAAAAAATTTAACACACCAGCAGTGTGAAGAGACCTGAAAGTGGCACATGGCAGCAGAGTGTGGCGATGGAGACAGCAGCAATGGGAGGCCGTACAGGGACCCATGAGAGACTCTAGACTTGGCAGCAGCATGAGGAGGCGGTATATAGGGGCCCATGGCAGATTAGGGGCCTGGCAGCAGCTATGTGAGGCCCGTAATCTGCCTGCACCCTATGTCAAAAAATTTAACACACCAGCAGTGTGAAGAGACCTGAAAGTGGCACATGGCAGCAGAGTGTGGCGATGGAGACAGCAGCAATGGGAGGCCGTACAGGGACCCATGAGAGACTCTGGACTTGGCAGCAGCATGAGGAGGCGGTATATAGGGGCCCATGGCAGATTAGGGGCCTGGCAGCAGCTATGTGAGGCCCGTAATCTGCCTGCACCCTATGTCAAAAAATTTAACACACCAGCAGTGTGAAGAGACCTGAAAGTGGCACATGGCAGCAGAGTGTGGCGATGGAGACAGCAGCAATGGGAGGCCGTACAGGGACCCATGAGAGACTCTAGACTTGGCAGCAGCATGAGGAGGCGGTATATAGGGGCCCATGGCAGATTAGGGGCCTGGCAGCAGCTATGTGAGGCCCGTAATCTGCCTGCACCCTATGTCAAAAAATTTAACACACCAGCAGTGTGAAGAGACCTGAAAGTGGCACATGGCAGCAGAGTGTGGCGATGGAGACAGCAGCAATGGGAGGCCGTACAGGGACCCATGAGAGACTCTGGACTTGGCAGCAGCATGAGGAGGCGGTATATAGGGGCCCATGGCAGATTAGGGGCCTGGCAACAGCTATGTGAGGCCCGTAATCTGCCTGCACCCTATGTCAAAAAATTTAACACACCAGCAGTGTGAAGAGACCTGAAAGTGGCACATGGCAGCAGAGTGTGGCGATGGAGACAGCAGCAATGGGAGGCCGTACAGGGACCCATGAGAGACTCTAGACTTGGCAGCAGCATGAGGAGGCGGTATATAGGGGCCCATGGCAGATTAGGGGCCTGGCAGCAGCTATGTGAGGCCCGTAATCTGCCTGCACCCTATGTCAAAAAATTTAACACACCAGCAGTGTGAAGAGACCTGAAAGTGGCACATGGCAGCAGAGTGTGGCGATGGAGACAGCAGCAATGGGAGGCCGTACAGGGACCCATGAGAGACTCTAGACTTGGCAGCAGCATGAGGAGGCGGTATATAGGGGCCCATGGCAGATTAGGGGCCTGGCAGCAGCTATGTGAGGCCCGTAATCTGCCTGCACCCTATGTCAAAAAATTTAACACACCAGCAGTGTGAAGAGACCTGAAAGTGGCACATGGCAGCAGAGTGTGGCGATGGAGACAGCAGCAATGGGAGGCCGTACAGGGACCCATGAGAGACTCTGGACTTGGCAGCAGCATGAGGAGGCGGTATATAGGGGCCCATGGCAGATTAGGGGCCTGGCAGCAGCTATGTGAGGCCCGTAATCTGCCTGCACCCTATGTCAAAAAATTTAACACACCAGCAGTGTGAAGAGACCTGAAAGTGGCACATGGCAGCAGAGTGTGGCGATGGAGACAGCAGCAATGGGAGGCCGTACAGGGACCCATGAGAGACTCTAGACTTGGCAGCAGCATGAGGAGGCGGTATATAGGGGCCCATGGCAGATTAGGGGCCTGGCAGCAGCTATGTGAGGCCCGTAATCTGCCTGCACCCTATGTCAAAAAATTTAACACACCAGCAGTGTGAAGAGACCTGAAAGTGGCACATGGCAGCAGAGTGTGGCGATGGAGACAGCAGCAATGGGAGGCCGTACAGGGACCCATGAGAGACTCTAGACTTGGCAGCAGCATGAGGAGGCGGTATATAGGGGCCCATGGCAGATTAGGGGCCTGGCAGCAGCTATGTGAGGCCCGTAATCTGCCTGCACCCTATGTCAAAAAATTAAACACACCAGCAGTGTGAAGAGACCTGAAAGTGGCACATGGCAGCAGAGTGTGGCGATGGAGACAGCAGCAATGGGAGGCCGTACAGGGACCCATGAGAGACTCTGGACCTAGCAGCAGCATGAGGAGGCGGTATATAGGGGCCTATGGCAGATTAGGGGCCTGGCAGCAGCTATAGGAGGCCCGTAATCTGCCTGCACCCTATGTCAAAAAATTTAACACACCAGCAGTGTGAAGAGACCTGAAAGTGGCACATGGCAGCAGAGTGTGGCGATGGAGACAGCAGCAATGGGAGGCCGTACAGGGACCCATGAGAGACTCTGGACTTGGCAGCAGCATGAGGAGGCGGTATATAGGGGCCCATGGCAGATTAGGGGCCTGGCAGCAGCTATGTGAGGCCCGTAATCTGCCTGCACCCTATGTCAAAAAATTTAACACACCAGCAGTGTGAAGAGACCTGAAAGTGGCACATGGCAGCAGAGTGTGGCGATGGAGACAGCAGCAATGGGAGGCCGTACAGGGACCCATGAGAGACTCTAGACTTGGCAGCAGCATGAGGAGGCGGTATATAGGGGCCCATGGCAGATTAGGGGCCTGGCAGCAGCTATGTGAGGCCCGTAATCTGCCTGCACCCTATGTCAAAAAATTTAACACACCAGCAGTGTGAAGAGACCTGAAAGTGGCACATGGCAGCAGAGTGTGGCGATGGAGACAGCAGCAATGGGAGGCCGTACAGGGACCCATGAGAGACTCTAGACTTGGCAGCAGCATGAGGAGGCGGTATATAGGGGCCCATGGCAGATTAGGGGCCTGGCAGCAGCTATGTGAGGCCCGTAATCTGCCTGCACCCTATGTCAAAAAATTAAACACACCAGCAGTGTGAAGAGACCTGAAAGTGGCACATGGCAGCAGAGTGTGGCGATGGAGACAGCAGCAATGGGAGGCCGTACAGGGACCCATGAGAGACTCTGGACCTAGCAGCAGCATGAGGAGGCGGTATATAGGGGCCTATGGCAGATTAGGGGCCTGGCAGCAGCTATAGGAGGCCCGTAATCTGCCAGCACCCTATGTCAAAAAATTAAACACACCGGCAGTGTGAGGAGACCTGAAAGTGGCACATGTTTGAGGCATGATTCATGGCGGATTTAGTCAGTTGTGTCAGGAACTGGTGGTTTGAAATCCAGACTAATCCACGCCTGATTCATTTTCACAAACGTGAGTCTCTCCACACTTTGGGTGGACAGTCGTGTCCTCCGCGGAGTTACAATACCTCCTGCCGCACTAAACACGCGCTCCGATGCCACGCTACTGGCCGGGCATGACAGCCTTTCAAGGGCAAATTCAGCTAGTTGGGGCCAAAGGTCAAGTTTCGTTGCCCAGTAGTCAAGGGGATTGTCTACCTCGGTTGGCAGGGTGCTGTCCAAGTAGGCCCAAGCCTGTTGTTTGAGCTCCTGCTCCAGGTCCACCTGATGCTGCTGCTGCTGCTGCGGCTGGTTAGTAGTTTCCTCACTGCGCTGGTGAAGAAAGCTACTCATCATCGACTGCAGACTGAGGCAGCCACTGCTGGTGGAGCTGCCACTGCTCCTACCACCCCACCCCTCCCCTGCTGCCATGCCAGCGGAACGCGAGCGCACAGGGCCCACAGTGTCTGAGGATGGACGTTGGCGCACAAAGGCAGAGACCAACTGACTACATAGGTGGTTTTTATAGTACGTAATTTTGGCCTCCCTCTCAGCAGGTGTGAAAAAGGCCACCATTTTGGACCGGTAGCGAGGGTCCAACAAGGTGGACAGCCAAAAGTCATCCCTCTGTCTGATGGTTATTATTCGGCTGTCGCTACGCAAGCAACCGAGCATGCTATGGGCCATTTGTGCCAAGGAATGCGAGGGACTCCCTGCCTCCATCTCCACAGCATACTGCCACGGTGCGTCTGGGTCCTCTGTCTCCTCCTCCTCCTCCTCCTCTACCAGATGCTCCTGCTCCTCCACTCCTGTCCGCTGAGTGGAAAAACCACCCATTTCACTCAATAATTCCTGAGCACAAATGTCCTCCTCTACCTCCCCCTCTTCTTCCTGTCCTGCCCCCACAGGGGTCATGTGGCGTTGAGATCTGTGCGCCACGTCTACCGCACCCTGACCAGCCATTGTTAACAGCATTTGTTCCAGGACGTGCAACAGAGGAATGACGTCGTTCATCCCATAGTCCTGCCGACTCACGAATAGCGTGGCCTCCTCAAAGGGCCTGAGCAAGCGGCAGGTGTCACGCATGAGCTGCCAATGGCTGACATCTAAGTTACACAGGGGAGTACCTTTATCCGCTTGTAACATCAGGAAATCGGTGATGGCCTTTCGCTGCTCGTAAAGGCGGTCTAACATGTGTAGGGTTGAATTCCACCTTGTTGCAACGTCGCAGATCAGGCGATGCTGTGGAATTCCGTTCTGCCGCTGCAGCTCAATGAGGGTGTTCTTTGCGGTGTAGGAATGGCTGAAATGCATGCACAGTTTACGTGACATTTTAAGGATGTCTTGCAGTGGGATGGTGGATTTTAGGAACCGCTTGACAACCAGATTGAACACGTGAGCCATGCATGGCGCATGGCACAACCTTCCTTGACGCAGAGCAGACACCATGTTCTTTCCGTTGTCAGTCAACATGGTTCCGATTTTTAGTTTGCGCGGAGACAGCCATCTGTCGATTTCTCTGTTCATTACACTCAGCAGTTCCTCCCCTGTGTGACTACGTTCGCCAAGGCATACCAGGTGCAGCACAGCGTGACACCGTTGCGCCCTGCACATGTGATATGCCGGTCGGGTAATGGGACTTGGCACGGGGGTGGCGGCTGAGGACACGGCGGAAAAAGAGGTGGTAGAGGCGGACATGCTTGCTGGACCAAGGACGTGCAAACGTGGAGGCAAAAGCGTCGTGACCTGTCCAAGTTGCTGGTGCGGCTGTGCCGGCACCACGTTCACCCAGTGGGCCGTAAATGACATGTACTGTCCCTGACCGTAGTTACAGCTCCACACGTCGGCGCTGCCGTGCACTTTGGCAGAGACCGACATGCTCAAAGACTGGCCCACCATCTCTTCTACATGTGAATGCAGGGCTGGCACTGCCTTTTGGGCAAAGAAATGACGGCTTGGCACTCTCCACCGCGGCGCGGCACAAGCCATCATTTCTCGGAAAGGTGCTGAGTCCACCAGTTGGAAAGGGAGGGACTGCAGCACCAGCAACTTGGACAGGAGGACGTTCAGCTTTTGCACCGTCGGGTGCGTGCTCGCAAACTGTTGTCTCTTGGATACGGATTCCAAGAAAGACTGTTGACGGAATCCGAGAAGAGGAGTAGCAGGAGAAGGAGCATCTGAACGAGTGGAAGATGCCAATGAGCGACAACTCCCCTCAGCAGAGGTGTTGGAGCCTTGACTGGCTGATAGAGGGCGATTGACGACGTCGGGTGACGGAGCAAGTAACGGAGCGGGTGATGGAGCGGGGGCTGGGGCAGGCAGAACCGCCGTATGTTTATCACGGTTTTCCCAGGCCACCGAATGGTGACGCTGCATATGCTGACGCAACGCTGTAGTCCCAACATGGGCCCCCTGGCCACGCTTGCATTTCTGGCCACATAGTCGACATACGGCTACGTTTACTTCCTCGGGCGGCTTGAGGAAAAATTGCCACACCACCGAGTAGGAAACTTTGCCCCCGCTACTCTTCACTGGCTGACTGCTACTTCCTCCGTGCGCACCGGCACCACTACTGGCCGTGGTGGTAGGCTGCAGTGGAGCTGGTGCTCTACTCCGTGGACGTTTGGCTCCACTGACACTGATGCGACCCTGCTGCTGTCTCCTGGGCAACCCACCGACTGTTTTGCTCGCTGCCAAGCTGCCACCCTCTTCTCCTGATGATGCGGAAGAAATTGCCTGATGACGACGAGGCTGCCAAGTGCGATCAACCTCCTCATCATCAAGTAGGGTCTCCGCCTCACTACTAGCCCCCTCGGCTGCGTCTGGGTCAGGAGACAGACCTGTCTCTAGACCGGCTACCGAGCCACTCTCCTCGCCAGTACTTGTTCGCTTGGCTGCTGAAAAGGCCGATGTCTCCCCCCGTTCCTGACCGCCCTCTGTTAGCTCTTCCTCACTGTACAGTGGGGCTGAGCCCACAGCATGCGATACTTCGCTTGGTGAGGGAACAGCAAAGGACAGGGGCAGGTAGAGGACACGTGATTTCAGTGGGCTTGGTCCCGGGCCATGCCAACTAACGGTTGTGTCTGACGTACCCACCGACCGTTGGCTGTAGGTGTCAGAGGTGACCTGGGAAGAGGAAGACGACCGAGCCAACCAATCAATGACGGCAGGGTTGTCGGTGGAGACACGACCGCTGGATGACACCGGGAGCACTGGCCTCTGGCTGCGAATACTGCTGCCTCGACCCCTTCCTCTGCTGCCACGTCTGCTCGCTCCTAAAACATTGCCTCCTCTGCCACTCCTCTGCATGTTGTCTGACATACTATTTAATTCAACGATTAGGTGTCCCTGAGTAACAATTCTCTGGCACTCAGTAACAATTCTGTCTGTCCCTGAGTATGAATTCTGTGGCCCTGAGTAACAATTCTGTGTCTGTGCGAGTAACAATTCTGTGTCTGTGCGAGTAACAATTCTGTGTCTGTGCAAGTAACAATTTTGTGTCTGTGCGAGTAACAATTCTCTGGCACTCAGTAACAATTCTGTCTGTCCCTGAGTAACAATTCTCTGGCACTCAGTAACAATTCTGTCTGTCCCTGAGTAACAATTCTCTGGCACTCAGTAACAATTCTGTCTGTCCCTGAGTATGAATTCTGTGGCCCTGAGTAACAATTCTGTGTCTGTGCGAGTAACAATTCTGTGTCTGTGCAAGTAACAATTTTGTGTCTGTGCGAGTAACAATTCTCTGGCACTCAGTAACAATTCTGTCTGTCCCTGAGTAACAATTCTCTGGCACTCAGTAACAATTCTGTCTGTCCCTGAGTAACAATTCTCTGGCACTCAGTAACAATTCTGTCTGTCCCCGAGTAACAATTCTCTGGCACTCAGTAACAATTCTGTCTGTCCCTGAGTAACAATTCTCTGGCACTCAGTAACAATTCTGTCTGTCCCTGAGTATGAATTCTGTGGCCCTGAGTAACAATTCTGTGTCTGTGCGAGTAACAATTCTGTGTCTGTGCAAGTAACAATTTTGTGTCTGTGCGAGTAACAATTCTCTGGCACTCAGTAACAATTCTGTCTGTCCCTGAGTAACAATTCTCTGGCACTCAGTAACAATTCTGTCTGTCCCTAAGTAACAATTCTCTGGCACTCAGTAACAATTCTGTCTGTCCCTGAGTATGAATTCTGTGGCCCTGAGTAACAATTCTGTGTCTGTGCGAGTAACAATTCTGTGTCTGTGCAAGTAACAATTTTGTGTCTGTGCGAGTAACAATTCTCTGGCACTCAGTAACAATTCTGTCTGTCCCTGAGTAACAATTCTCTGGCACTCAGTAACAATTCTGTCTGTCCCTGAGTAACAATTCTCTGGCACTCAGTAACAATTCTGTCTGTCCCTGAGTATGAATTCTGTGGCCCTGAGTAACAATTCTGTGTCTGTGCGAGTAACAATTCTGTGTCTGTGCAAGTAACAATTTTGTGTCTGTGCGAGTAACAATTCTCTGGCACTCAGTAACAATTCTGTCTGTCCCTGAGTAACAATTCTCTGGCACTCAGTAACAATTCTGTCTGTCCCTGAGTAACAATTCTCTGGCACTCAGTAACAATTCTGTCTGTCCCTGAGTATGAATTCTGTGGCCCTGAGTAACAATTCTGTGTCTGTGCGAGTAACAATTCTGTGTCTGTGCAAGTAACAATTTTGTGTCTGTGCGAGTAACAATTCTCTGGCACTCAGTAACAATTCTGTCTGTCCCTGAGTAACAATTCTCTGGCACTCAGTAACAATTCTGTCTGTCCCTGAGTAACAATTCTCTGGCACTCAGTAACAATTCTGTCTGTCCCTGAGTAACAATTCTCTGGCACTCAGTAACAATTCTGTCTGTCCCTGAGTAACAATTCTCTGGCACTCAGTAACAATTCTGTCTGTCCCTGAGTATGAATTCTGTGGCCCTGAGTAACAATTCTGTGTCTGTGCGAGTAACAATTATGTGTCTGTGCAAGTAACAATTTTGTGTCTGTGCGAGTAACAATTCTCTGGCACTCAGTAACAATTCTGTCTGTCCCTGAGTAACAATTCTCTGGCACTCAGTAACAATTCTGTCTGTCCCTGAGTAACAATTCTCTGGCACTCAGTAACAATTCTGTCTGTCCCTGAGTATGAATTCTGTGGCCCTGAGTAACAATTCTGTGTCTGTGCGAGTAACAATTCTGTGTCTGTGCAAGTAACAATTTTGTGTCTGTGCGAGTAACAATTCTCTGGCACTCAGTAACAATTCTGTCTGTCCCTGAGTAACAATTCTCTGGCACTCAGTAACAATTCTGTCTGTCCCTGAGTAACAATTCTCTGGCACTCAGTAACAATTCTGTCTGTCCCTGAGTATGAATTCTGTGGCCCTGAGTAACAATTCTGTGTCTGTGCGAGTAACAATTCTGTGTCTGTGCAAGTAACAATTTTGTGTCTGTGCGAGTAACAATTCTCTGGCACTCAGTAACAATTCTGTCTGTCCCTGAGTAACAATTCTCTGGCACTCAGTAACAATTCTGTCTGTCCCTGAGTAACAATTCTCTGGCACTCAGTAACAATTCTGTCTGTCCCTGAGTATGAATTCTGTGGCCCTGAGTAACAATTATGTGTCTGTGCGAGTAACAATTCTGTGTCTGTGCAAGTAACAATTTTGTGTCTGTGCGAGTAACAATTCTCTGGCACTCAGTAACAATTCTGTCTGTCCCTGAGTAACAATTCTCTGGCACTCAGTAACAATTCTGTCTGTCCCTGAGTAACAATTCTCTGGCACTCAGTAACAATTCTGTCTGTCCCTGAGTAACAATTCTCTGGCACTCAGTAACAATTCTGTCTGTCCCTGAGTAACAATTCTGTCTGTCCCTGAGAATGAATTCTGTGGCCCTGAGTAAGAATTCTCTGGCACTCAGTAACAATTCTGTCTGTCCCTGAGTAACAATTCTCTGGCACTCAGTAACAATTCTGTCTGTCCCTGAGTAACAATTCTCTGGCACTCAGTAACAATTCTGTCTGTCCCTGAGTAACAATTCTGTCTGTCCCTGAGTATGAATTCTGTGGCCCTGAGTAAGAATTCTCTGGCACTCAGTAACAATTCTGTCTGTCCCTGAGTAACAATTCTCTGGCACTCAGTAACAATTCTGTCTGTCCCTGAGTAAAAATTCTGTGGCCCTAATAACGTTTCTGTGGCCCTAAGTAACAATTCTCTGGCACTGAGTGAAAATTCTGTCTGTCCCTGAGTATGAATTCTGTGGCCCTAACTAGCGTTTCTTTGTCCCTAAATAACGATTCTGTGGCCCTCATTAACAAGTCTGTGTCCCTGAGTAATGGTTCTCTGTCCCTAAGTAACTTCTCTCTGTCCCCAATTCTCGTTTCTGTGGCCCTAACTCTGTCCCTGTCCCTAGTACAGAGCGGTCTGCCTCTGTTCAATGACTGCAGGCAAATGAAGATTTCCAAAATGGCCGCTATATATACCTCGACCATTACACAGTGCTGGCTGGCTGGCTGCTGATTGGCTGATGCGATCACATGTCGTTGAGGAATGCATTATGGGGCAGCGCGCCTTGTCTGCGCGCCTTCCCCGACATCCCCGCTCCGTCGCCGCACATGTCAGCCGCCATTTTCGGAAAAATTTCGATTCGCGCGTCCGAATTAGGCCGTTTTTCGGATTCGGCACGAATCGAAATTTTTCCGATATTCGACTCGAATTCCACTTCGGATACTTCGATTCGCTCATCTCTACTTATGACAAACAAGACAAAGTGTTCCTTGGCAAATGCACCATGAAATTCCACCCATATTACCTATGTAGAAAATAACTATACCTATAATTATTTCAGAAATAGGTCAAATATGGTCCTTGACATGTGTATTCACAACAATCCACCCATAACCCCTATGTAGATAAATAACTATTCTTATCAGAAAAGAGTCACATGTGTTCCTGCATGCTTAACCATGATATTCCACCCATAATCAACCTGTAGAAAAATAATTATAGAAAAAAAATATATATAATGGCGCCTATGGAAAAGGAAAAAGAATATCTATATATATATCTATAAATCACTTATTATAATATACCAGCTGCAAAAAAACCACCAAAATCAATAAGGTGTAATAAATAACTCAAAAAAATTATTTTGCGCTAGTAGATATAAAATTATCTCAATAAATCAAACATATAAATGGTGCAAAAAAAGTATATATGTGAAAAAATGTCCACACTTTAAAAAATATAACACAAAAAACTAGCAAAAAATATATATATATATAAAGTGACAATGCCACCACCAAAAAATAAATAAACTCACCAGAGCTAAAAAATATAATATTTAAACCATGTATTGCTCTGGGAACAGTAGTATTAACGATAAGTCATTCATAGATGCATCTTCAAAGAATAGTATTCTGCAGAACCCAGATCCACATAGACCAATTTCAGATGGAGCAAGTTACTTTCAAATTATTTATCATCAAGGAAATCCACTTCTTAAGAAAGCCACCTTCAAACGTATCCAAAGAGGGAAATGCCAGACACTCGGAAGAAACAGAAGAGCTTCATGGTGCAGTATTATTAAAACAACATCTTTATTCAGTACTCATTGTACTTAACTCAAAGGGTGTCCCAGCCGACACCAGCATTAACAGCAATCACAGCAAAACAGACCCAGCTACTCGGCACATGCGCAGTAGCTCATTGGAACCGTAATAACGTCACATCGATCAAGCTCCGCCCTACGCGTTTCGTCCGACGTCCTCCGCGAGGACGTCGATGATCAGAATGGGGTCAAATGTGTTCCTAGGCATGTTTATCCATGATATTCCACCCATAATCCCCATGTAGAAAAATGACTATACCATATTCTTACAAGAAACATGTAAAATATTGTCCTTGGCATGTGTACCTGCAATCATCCACCCATAATCCCCATGTAGAAAAATAACTATACCCATAATCTTTTCAGAAATGGATGAAATATGATCCTTGGCAAAAATGCACCCATAAATTTCATGTAGAAAAATAATTATATGTATTTGAATATCCGAAATAGGTTAAGAGTTACCATGATATCCACCCATAATCCCAGATATAAAAGCAATTTTACCCATATTATTATCTAAAAAGGTGAAATGTAATGTGTATGGGATGTGTAACCATTATATTCCCCCCCCCCCCCCCCCCATAATCCCCAAGCAGATCCATAGTAACCACGTTGTTAACAAAAAATGCATCATTTTTTCCCTTGGCATTTGTAATTTTGTAATCTTCATTTTTCAATCTGTTCCTAGTAATATATGGAGTAATGTCTCCATGATTTCTGTATAATTTCCTATGATGCCATGTTACAGCCGCACATATATCAGTCAGTGAAGAGTTAAACATTCGCCTCTACTACGTGTAACAATGTATCAAGCAGAGCAGAAAAGAGAAACAAGAAAATCCTTCCCGTCTATGTGTGTAATATATAGTGACACCTAATGGGAGTGTTGAGCATTGCAGCCAATCATCCCATCCCCCCAATATGCAGGTTAGTCCGTCCCGGATAGAGAGGAGCCGTGCTTTGTGGATAGAGAGGAGCGGTGCTCTTGGGGGGAGAGAGGAGCGTTGCATGACAGCTGACAAATACATCACCTGGGAGACTTCACCCCTTTGATGAATATAACTCTTTCTGGTCATATTCTGGTGACAACTCAACATTTGGCAATATTTCTTTACTTTCCCTCTACCTGATAACACTAAACAGGACAAAGACCGAAGATGGAGCGCAGAGAGCAGAAAAAACGCTGCAATCCTCATTTTTTACCGAAATAGAAAAAGTTTTGTGTGTGTTTTCTCTGTACTTCACATCATTTGTGCACTTTCATTTTTGCCCTCAATGCCACATGACAAACAAACACAAAAACAGTCTTATAGGTGTGTGTGTTTGGGGGGGGGGGGGGGGGGTACACGTCTTCCCTGTGACTTCTAGGGCACTAGGCCATGGTTTATCTGGGGAGGGGATTGTATCCGGATTAGAATCATTGTAACAAGTGAATCCTGTCGGCGATACTTTGTTGTTTTCAGGTCCATCGTTTGGTGTATTCCCTTCTTGTCGGTGCAATTCTTTCTCCTTGGACTGAGGAGAATGGAACACCCTGGAGGCTTTTACATGTTAGTACAAAGAAGAGAAGTGTCAGGGTCAGTAGACATGTGTTGGTCTTAGAGGAACCCCACCGCTCATTCCCCCCCAAATAGCCGACATTTCCTCTCCACATTCCCCACATGATAGACAAGAATGGGATTTGCAGCAAACTTCCTATTCCTGAAATGATCTCTCAGGGAATCCAAATGTGATGGATTGACTTCCATCACTGAAAGCATCAAATCCTATTGTAGATCCGAGGATTCCGAGCAAACCTCCCCCCTGAGCAGTCTATGGAGCTGTGGAGTGAAATGCGTCAATCAAGTCATTGGCAGGATTTGGCTCTCAATGTCCATTTGTGATGATGATCCAATAATGACCCCTACACCTGACACCCTGTAATGGGCGGAGCCCTTTGTATCTGTCCCAATGTCTGCCACGACAGGACACAAGGATCTCCTGTGATCGGCCGATGTTTTTGTTCCCGGCTCCTTGTAGTCAGCTAGAGATGAGCCGAGTTGTGTATTAGAGGGAAATGTTTGGTGATCTCCCCTCTTCTCTCGTGTAATGTGAAGCGGATTGTAGTGGGGGATGGGAGCAGATTGTTTTGTGGGTAGAATGTGTCCCCCCCCCCCCCAGGGGCGGACTGACCATTTGCAAACCCGGGCACTGCCCGAGGACCCAGGGTCAGTAGGGGGCCCCATGAGATGCCCCTGGTACCTTTTTCATAGGCATTTTTGAGGGCAAGAACACAGGGGCCTCATGATCCCCTATTGCCCGGGGGCCCCATGAGTTGTCAGTCCGCCCTTGGTCCCCCCAAGCAGGTAGAAGGCAGAATGGGCCCCCCACTCCGGAGGATGGTTGTGTTTGCAGCCTCTGTGTTCAGCCTCGTGAGCAGCTCCTGACAGCTGGAAGTGACCCCCGATAAGTGACAGTCCAGGGAGCAGATCGGCTCCCCGGTGCACATCGGACATCGTTCTATTTCGGAATAAAATCGGTTTTATATCTACCGGGAAACACAACGAGAGAGAGAAGATTCTCAGACTGTGGACTGACATCCAGTGGGCGTGTGTGATGTGTAACCAATAGCAGGACAGAGTGGAGTTGTGTGACAACCAATCGCAGTGTTACAAGGTCTGTATATAAGGCGGAGCGCCGTGTGATTTGGAATGAACTATTGTGGAAACATTTCACGAGTCATGACGGAGACTGAGAGCGCCCCAGCCGCCGCTCCTCCAGCGGAGGCCGCCGCCAAGAAGAAGCCGGCTAAGAAGGCGTCAGCCGGAGGAGCCAAGAAAGGCATCAAGAAGGCGTCCGGTCCCGCCGTGTCCGAGCTCCTGGTCCAAGCCGTGTCCGCTTCCAAGGAGCGCAGCGGGGTGTCCCTGGCCGCCCTCAAGAAGGTCCTGTCCGCCGGAGGATACGATGTGGACAAGAACAAGAGCCGCCTGAAGATCGCCCTCAAGGCGCTGGTGACTAAGGGGAGCCTCGTCCAGGTCAAAGGCCATGGGGCCTCCGGATCGTTCAAGATCAACAAGAAGCAGCCTGACGGCGCCAAGGCGAAGCCCAAGAAACCGGCAACTAAGAAGGCCACCAAGTCCCCCAAGAAGAAGGCGGCCGGCAAAGCCCCCACCGCAGCCAAGAGCCCCAAGAAGGCCGCCAAGTCCCCCAAGAAGAAGGCGGCCAGCAAAACAACCACCGCAGCCAAGAGCCCCAAGAAGAAGCCGGCCGCCAAGAGACCAGCAAAGGCTGCCGCCAAGAAGGTGACCAAGAGCCCCAAGAAGAGCAAAGCTGCAGCCAAGCCGAAAAAAGGCGCCAAGAGTCCCGCTAAGGCCAAGCCGGCAGCTAAGAAGGCGGCTAAGCCCAAGAAGGCCGCTCCGAAGAAGAAATAATGGGCGGCGACCTCCTTCATCTCCACCCCCCAAAGGCTCTTCTCAGAGCCCCCCACCTCCCCCCAACAGAGCTCTCCATACATACACAGACATCGCTGAGTGCGCACTGCTCCGCATGTTATCTGTTCCCGATATAGAAGATCTAATGGAAGACAATTCCCACACACTGCCTGATCTCTGGGGGGGGGGGGGGGCACTAAATGTCCCCATTTCCTCCTACATTGTGAACTCCAAGCAGCCAGCCCTCCTATCCCTCTTGTATTGTCTCCCGTTATATTGTACAGCGCTCAGTATACTGTCGGCGCCATAAATCCTGTATAATAATAATAGGCGATCATTCCTTCATTTCAGGATCTCATGCGGCCATTCTGAACGTTCTAATCCCAATGATCGGGAGACATCATCCTCTGGACGGGTTAGAATGATCAGCCCCCCTCCCCCCCATGTGGATTCTTCTCATCTTCCGAGATTACAGAGTTCTCCCTCGAAGAATAAATGTAATACCGGAGGAGGGAATAGAGGACATGACTGACCCCCCCAATAGTGACATCTCCGTGTGGAAGGCTTACCCCCCCCCCCCAATATATTCTAATCAGGTGATCGATCCTCAGATCTCTCTTCCTAATGATTTATCAAAGATGAGATTATCTGAGTGCTTGGGGTAACAGTTATGTATCTAAACGATCCGATAAATAATCGTGTGTGTGTGGAAGATGTGTTCATCGGCGGATGATACATTGTAGCGAGTTATGGAATAGATCTACAAGAGGAAATGTGTCGCTCAGGAGAGTCAATTGTTATTGAGAGACGAATTGAAGATCCTTCTAGTGCTCAGCCCCAAGTTCCCCCCCCCCATGTACAGACGGCGCTGCGTTGTGTAAACCGGTTTGGTTCTTTACATGTTGTAATGGGCGCCTCCAGATTGCGCTGAATTGTAAAAGGCGCCATGAGGGGGAAAGGCGGAGAAGTCCCGGTACAGAGCTCTGTGTGGGGGGAGGTTGTGGCTCTGAGAAGAGCCGTTGGTTGGCGGGTTGTGTGGAATGTCTGTTGCGGGGGGTCTAGGCCCTCTCTCCGCGGATGCGGCGTGCCAGCTGGATGTCTTTGGGCATGATGGTGACCCTCTTGGCGTGGATGGCGCAGAGGTTGGTGTCCTCGAAGAGTCCGACGAGATAAGCCTCTGCGGCCTCCTGCAGAGCCATGACGGCGGAGCTCTGGAAGCGCAGGTCGGTCTTGAAGTCCTGGGCGATCTCTCGGACGAGGCGCTGGAAGGGCAGCTTGCGGATGAGCAGCTCGGTGGATTTCTGGTAGCGGCGGATCTCTCGGAGAGCCACGGTGCCGGGCCTGTAGCGGTGAGGCTTCTTCACTCCGCCGGTGGCCGGGGCGCTCTTGCGGGCGGCTTTGGTGGCCAGCTGCTTGCGGGGAGCTTTCCCTCCGGTGGACTTACGGGCGGTCTGCTTGGTACGAGCCATTACTTCTCAGATCTGGGCTGGGAATGGGAACTGAAGCCGCTCTGCAGAGAGATTTATACACATCCCTGCTCTCTTATTGGAGAACTACGTCACGCCCCTTCTAATGATTGGGTTACTTAAAAAGAGCGGGATTTTCAAAATGCCCGCCAGGATCTGCACGTTATCTGTGTAGGTAGAGAAGCCCGCTGTGTCAGGGGTGGGGGAGGGGAGTTCCTCCACATCATACAATGCTCGGAGCTCTCCTTACTACCAAAGAAGAGAAGATTAATCAGAGATCTGCTAATAATCAGAGATCAGAGACTCCCTGTACAATGTAACAATTACATCCATTGACATCGGACTGGATTCCTCCATAATACAGTGAATGGGATGACAGAAGATCCTCCTCCGATCTCACGGATCCGATGATTCCTCTGTTCGGGACTAAGAAGCAGAACGTTTGTCGCCCATCTCGGTCCATCCAGCACAATTGTGGACTAACAGGGATAGTCAGAAGGGCTGCAATGTATTGTCTATAGAAGAGCGAGATGACAAGAGACATGACTTGTGTGCGGATCTGGGAGGAGATACAATGTGATTTCTGCCTTTTCTCTCCGAATCCCACTTCCAAGGACAATCCGATCCCGGCGAGGACAGTGTGGACTTTGATGGCACAATGACAATCTATCGCTGAGGATGTGAGGAGGCGGACATCTAGTCTGCAGCAATTCATCCCATTCATTTTACATTTACGAGTTTATTTGTAACAAACATTATTTTATTTATATGTCTTATATTTTCATCTGATCGGATTTTTTTTCCTTAATTCCCGCCAAGATCTGCACGTTATCTTGGTTAATATCCCGATCTCTCTGGGAGGTCTCTTTACTACCAGTTGGGAAAACATTGATAAGAAAGATGTTTATAATTCAAGATCAGAACTTCTCAACAATGTAAGAATTGTATACTCCGAGAGAGGACTATTTCTGTCCATAATTCAGTAAATTAGATGACAAAGCAAAGAGGGAGGGAAATAGGCCCAATGCATCTACCCCAGCCAAATAATATTAGAATAAGAGGAGTCCCAGAGCTGCTACAGGGGGAAGATTTAAAGGAGACCACAGGCAAAATTTTGAACTCCATAATGGATAGATCTGGTGCGGAGATGTTTAAATTGGATGGAGTGTACAGGATAGGAAAGATCCAACAAGTAAAAGGCCCAGAAAAATCAAGAGATATAATCGTTCAATTCCATAATTATAGAGATAAAGATGAGATATGGAAGAAGATTAAAGGAAGAACAAATATCAAATATGGAGGGAAAAATATTCAAATCTTTGCAGACATAGCAGCCGAGACATTGAGAAGAAAGAGGTCATTGAAACCATTATTGGAATTGTTGAAGAAACAGAATGTGCAATATAGATGGGGTCGTTCAGCATGTTTAATCGGTTGGAGAGATGGAGTCACAGCATTTTTGAGATCCCCCTGAAGATATGAAAGACTTCTGTAATAAATTTGAACTGCAGAGAATAGAGATCCCGGGATGGGAAGAGGAGGAGGGAGAGTCATATATGTTGGGAAAAGAGGAATGGCAGCTAGTTAGAAGAGAAAATAGAGAGCATATAGATAGAGGGACACTGGGGAGGAGGAGGGGAAGGTGAGCGGTACATGGACGGAGCTGAGCCCCCAGGTTGGAATCAAAAGTGGGACTTTTTCCACAAATGATTCATAGGCAAACAAAAAGCCTAACAGGGGAGAGGGGGCAGGGGAGAGGGGTATCTATGGAGGGGTGGGACCCTCAAAAGATGAATAGGCAAATGGAAAGCCTAAACAAGGGAGGGGGGGGGGGAGAGGTGGAGGGAGAGAACTGGGGTGGGAGTGGGGAGAGGGGGTTTTAAAACTGACATCTTGTATGAGAGAAGAGGTATAAGGAAGGGGAAGAAGAAAGGAAATAGTAAAATAGGAAGAAGACAAATAAAATATGGAGGAAATACGGTTTGTAACCCATAATGTAAATGGATTAAATTGCTCAGGTAAAAGATTTAGACTATATAGAGAATTACAACATAGAGAGGCCTCAGTTGTCTTTTTGCAGGAAACACATCTAGAGTTAAAAAAAAATATTAAGCTGAACTCTAGGCAACACCCGACATGGTATTATGCAGATTCCCCAGTTAAGAGAGCGAAGGGCGTGGCTATAGGATTTGTAAAAAACGTTAGGTTTGAATTGGAAGATAGAAAGACAGACCCGGAGGGGAGGTTTTTGTTCTTGAAAGGTAAACTACAGGACATAGAATGTACGCTCGCAAACATATATTGCCCTAATAGGAAGCCGGATATGTTTTTGAAAGGGGTTATGAGAAGATTGATGGACTTTGGAAAGGGATATTTAATAGTGGCGGGAGACTTTAACATATGTTGTTGTTGTACTGTGCCATGTATTGTCCCCCCTATTGTACAGCGCTGAGCAAACCCTTTGGCGCTATATAAACTCGTAGTAATAATAATAATAATAATATGTATGGACCCACAAATAGAGACAACATCTGTAGTGCAGAGAGGGGGAAATAGGTCCATGGGATTATTGAAAAAGGTGATGAAAGAGTGCCAGCTGGTGGATAGCTGGAGAATTGTCAACACGAGAGATAGAGATTACACTTTTTTCTCTAGTGTATATAGGACATACTCTAGATTGGACTATATATTGGTGGACCATTGATTCGTTGAGGATTTGGTTAGGGTAAAAATAGAAGCAATAACTTTTTCGGATCATGCACCCGTAGTAATGAAATTAAGATGGGGAGGGAAGTTGTCAGGAGGCCTATCATGGAGGTTGAATGAGGCACTCCTGATGGACCAAGATACCGACCGGAAGATCAGGGAGGAGATAGAGAGGTTCTTTGAGGAAAATGAAACGGGGGATGTATCACTAGCTACAGTGTGGGAGGCACATAAAGCATACATAAGAGGAATCCTTATTGCGATTGGGGCAAGGAAAAAAAGGGAAAGACGAGAGAAGATTAGTGGGATTTTGAAGGAAATAGCTGAGATGGAACTCCTACATAAAAATAACATAAGGAAAGAGATAGAGCAAAGAGTGATAAAAAAGAGGGAAGAACTAGAGAAAGTAATGGAGAAAGAAAAAATGAGAACTTTTAATAAGATCATTGGGGAAAGATATAGATGGGGAGATAGATCGGGAAAATATCTGATGAGAGCCTTGAGGAGAAAGAAGAATAGGAACTACATAGATAAAATAAAAAACTCCAAGGGAGAGTTAGTCCATTCAACCAAAGACATTGCAAAGGTATTTAAAGATTACTACAGTAAGTTATATAATATTGCCTCCAACGATGCTATAAATAAAGATTAAATGGTAAATATTGAAAAAAGAAGGGACTATTTAAGAAATGCAGGATTACCAAAACTAAGTGAAGAACTATTAAACTCCTTAGAATCTGAAATTACACAGGAAGAACTAAAAATAGCATTAAAAAGCTTTATGACGGGAAAAAGCCCAGGCCCAGACGGGTACACCGTGAGGTATTATAAAAAATATAGTGACTTACTGTTACCTAAGTTAAATATATATATGGAGGCGTTGGGGGGAGAGATGGAGATAAGACAGGAATCCCTTCTGGCACAGGTGGTTTTAATACATAAGGAAGGTAAAGACATCACCCAATGCTCAAGTTATAGACCGATATCGCTATTGAACATAGACACGAAGTTGTATGCAAAAGTATTGGCGAATAGGTTAAAAGATCTGATGCCAGATTGGATACATGGAGATCAAGTGGGCTTTGTTAGAGGAAGAGAGGGTCGAGATAATGGGTTGAGATCCCTGCTGCTTATACAGAAAAGTAAAATGGAAAACAATCCAGTAGTGCTGCTCTCGATAGATGCGGAGAAGGCGTTTGACAGGGTTAACTGGAGTTTCATGATGGATACACTGGAGGTCCTGGGATTGGGTATTAGGATGAGAAAGTGGATTGGAAAGTTGTATGAAGGACCGTCCGCGATGGTAATGGTAAATGGAGAGAGATCAGAGACTTTTTCAATGTTAAATGGAATCAGACAGGGCTGCCCACTTTCCCCATTGTTGTTTGTTCTATCATTGGAACCCCTGTTATCAACAATTAGGAAAAACATAGATATAAGGGGAATTAATGTTGGAAAGACAGAACATAAGATAGCCGCTTTCGCGGACGATTTATTATTCTATGTTGGAAACCCTAGGATAACACTTCCTAACCTAATGAAAACACTGAAGGAATATGGGGAGATGTCAAATCTAAAAATTAACCCGAGCAAAACAGAGATATTAAATATAAATCTTCCAAAGAGTGAAAAAGAAAAGATACAGAGAGAATTTCCCTTTATATGGAAAGATAGAGAAATAAAGTACCTGGGAGTAAAACTTATGCAGGCCATAGATAGGTCGAAAAACGGCAGATTTTTCTTTTAAAAAACGAAAAATCGGTCGTTCAAGCGGCCGACGTTACCATCAATGGTAAAAAAAATCGGCCGATTTTCATCCAGTCTACAGCCGGCAAAAGTGTCCTTGCAGAGAGCTCCGCTATTTCTGACAGTTCTCTGACAGTTCCTTGACATTTACAGCGGTTGCAACATTGTATCTATTTGTTTCCATTTAGGATACAGATGTTTTTATTCGTAAACAAATAGATACAATGTTGCAACCGCTGTAAATGTCAAGGAACTGTCAGAGAACTGTCAAAGAATTAGCAGAGCTCTCTGCAGGGACACTCTTTGCTGGACTGGAATTCCTCTTATTTTCATCCTACTTCTTCTTCTTCATCCTCATACTCTTCTTCTTCTTCTTCATCCTCATCCTCTTCTTCTTCTTCTTCATCCTCATTCTCTTCTTCTTCTTCTTCATCGTCTTCTTCATCCTCATCCTCTTCTTCTTCTTCTTCTTCTTCTTCTTCTTCCTCTTCCTCATCCTCATCATCTTCTTCTTCTTCATCCTCATCCTCATCTTCTTCTTCTTCATCCTCATCCTCTTCTTCTTCATTATCCTCTTCTTCTTCTTCTTCTTCTTCTTCTTCTTCTTCTTCTTCTTCTTCTTCTTCTTCTTCTTCTTCTTCTTCATCCTCATCCTCTTCTTCTTCATCCTCTTCTTCTTCATCCTCATCCTCTTCTTCTTCTTCTTCATCCTCATCCTCTTCTTATTCTCCTTCTTCTTCATCATCCTCTTCCTCTTCTTCATCCTCATCCTCTTCTTCTTCTTCTTCCTCATCCTCTTCTTCTTCTTCATCCTCTTCTTCTTCCTCTTCTTCATTCTCTTCTTCATCCTCTTCCTCTTCTTTTTCTTCTTTTTGTCTTGCTCTTGCAGGTCACTGCTCATGCGCAGATTTTTTATCGGTAAAAAAATCGGCCAATTTGCCCACTAATTGCCGCAAAAATCGGCCGATCGGCTGATTTTTTTCCAACTTTACCAAAAAAAAAAAACGTCTAAAATACCGAAAAAACGGCCGAACAAAGAGCCCACTAACGATCCGAAAATCGGCCGATTTTATTTTCGGCCGAAAAGCGGCCGATTTTCGACCCATCTATGGCCTGCATTACTCCCTCACAGAAAAATCTTTATAAAGCTAATTATATCCCATTGCTAAACGAGATTAGGGAGGAATTGAAGAAAATTGGTGGAGGAAATCCTTCCTGGCTAGGTCGTATTAACCTGATAAAAATGGTAATTGTCCCTAAGATACTGTATAAATTCCAGATGATTCCCATTAATCTAACAAAATATATATGGAAAAATAAAAAACCTAGGATATCATATGAAGTGCTAAGTAGAAATAAAGAAAAAGGGGGGTTGGGAGTACCGGATTTTAAAAGATACCATAGGGCAGTCATCTTAGCAAGAATTTTTGACTGGACACATAACTCAAAGAGTAAACATTGGGTCACAATTGAAAATACACTTAGTAGAAAGGATCTGAGTAGGAGTGTATGAGTGCCAGCACAGTTTAGAGAATTAGAGGAGAGCACGAGTATATACACGAGGATTGTAATAAGGGAGTGGGATAAAATGTACAAACAGAGGAAATGGGATTTTAATTCATTGTTAATGCCACTAAGAAATTCAGAGTTTTTTCCCCCAGGTAAAGAGGACATTACAGGTAGATGGATTATAAAGGAAGACGTTCAGTTGAGAGATGTAATGGAGGGGGTAAACTTAAGAACACTGGAGGATCTGAAAAGGGAAGAGGGAAAGATTTTCACTAGGATAGATATATGGAGATATAATCAACTGAAACAATTTGTGGAGAAATTCACGAAGCCCCTTAGAACCAGGAAAGAGTGGAATTAATTTGAGAAATACTTAGAAGCTCGAGGTGATGGGAAACACAGCACTGCCAAAGCATATAAAGCTCTCACGGATTTAGATAGTAAGTTTAAATTAAAGTATATAGAAAAATGGGAAAGGGACTCAGGAGTGGAGTGGGAAGAGCACACACAGAGGAAAATATATAGAATGGTACACGAAAATATTAGCATGCGTGAGGTGGAAATTAATTTCAAATGTTTGACAAGGTGGTATGTTACACCGATGATAGAGCACAAGATGAGTGAGGAGAAGCAACCTTGGTGTTGGCGAGGGTGTGGAGGGTTGGGCACAATGTATCACATATGGTGGGAATGCTTAAAAATACAAGAATATTGCAAAAAAAGTTATAAATCAAATTAGGATTATTACTGGAATGGAGATCGGACTGGACCCTGAAACCTGCCTTTTTCATAATTCAATAATATCTGGAAATAAATATAAAGAGCTGGGTATATTGTGCTACCTAAATGCAGCAAAAAGTTTGATTCCCAGGTTTTGGCGCAAAGTTGAGGCACCGAGAGAAGAGGATTGGATGAATAGAGTGGACCAGATTGCTAGATTGGAAAAACTTTATTATACACAGGAAGATAGAATGGTGGCATATTATAGGAAATGGGAGAAATGGGAAGAGTTTAAGGTAAAGGTAAAAGAAGGTACTGAGTAAATAAACCTAAAGAAAAGAGAAGGAGAGAATGAGAAGAGAGGAGGGGAAAAGGGGAAAGGAAGAGGAAAGGGAGAAAATACAGTAATTTGTCACTTTCTTTTTCTTTCTTTCAAATCTTTATATCCAGAGGATGTGAGATGTTAGTCGAGTAGATAGATGTCAGGGGTTTAAAGAAATGGGGTGGGGTGGAGGGTGGGTTGAGAGGAAGGGAATTATGGGGAGAAAATGATACGAAATAAGTGTTTTTATGAGATCTTGTTATGTTTTACTTTTATTGTGAATTTTGTATTGGTTTATTTGAAAATGAATAAATATTTAAATTAAAAAAAAAAAAAAAAAGAGTTCCCTTTACTGGAACTAAGGGGCCAAGCCTGAAAAACAACCCCACACCATAATCCCCCCTCCACCAAACTTTACACTTGGCACAATGCAGTCAGGTAAGTACTGCTATCCTGGCAACTTCCAAACCCAGACACGTCCATCAGATTGCCAGACAAAGAAGTGTGATTGTTCACTCCAGAGATCACATCTCCACTGCTCTAGAGTCCAGTGGCGGCGTGCTTTACACCACACCATCTGACGCTTTGCATTGCACTTGGTGATGTAAGGCATGGAATGCAGCTGCTCAGCCATGGAAACCCATTCCATAAAGCTCTCTACACACTGTTGTGCTAATCAGAAGGCTACATGATTATGGTACATGTTGCAATTGGAGCTTTAGAGATGATATGTCATATGCGTAAGTATATGTACAAATCTTTATTACTCAATTGGAATTTGTCAGAGATCTGTTGAAAGGATAAGAGGCCTTGGTTTGAGAAGAGGGTCCTGATGTTTTGCATACCTGCAGCAACCCAGTGGTGGAGAGTTAAGTCTGGGGAGAGTAGTTATAGTGATAATAATGGTATATTGTGTAGAGCTTTGGGGTGTAGGCCTTTTGAGGATTGTAAGAAGGAGGTCTAGGAGTTGGTGGAGGTTTGAAGAGTGTAAGAAAGAGCGGGGAAAGTGATGTCCCAGCCAAAGAGCACCTAATAGATATTCAGGTTGTGAGTCCAGTGCAGTTGTTTCAATTTAGAGTCAGGGAATTTGATGGTTTGAGGTCCACCAATTTTTAGTTTGGTCTAGAATAGTAGCCTTGTAGTATTTCTTGACATCTGGAGCTCCCAATCCATTGAGAGTTTTAGGAATACATAGTGTAGAGGCTTTTAATCTTGTTTTTTTGTCCACCCAAAAAAAGTGGTTGATAACGGACTGTAGCTTTTGTAGATCAGATACTAAAATAGGAATGGGCAAAGTTCTGAAAAAGTAGAGGAGGTGGGGTAGTAGAAACATTTGGTTGAGTGCTATACACCCTGCCAATGAAGGGCCGGATGGGTATTGATGATGTTGAGGTCTTTACTGAGATTTTGAAGTTTAGTGACTAATTCAGATAGATTATTTCATAGGAGATTAGAAAAGTGAACACTGAGTTGGATACCCAGGTATGTCATGAAGGAGTTTGGTGCCCAGGAGAAGGGGGAAATCTTGGTTATGGCCTCTTTAGTATCTGTTGGTAGGGAGACTCCTAACAAGGGGTGGACTGACCATTCGAGCACTCAGGCATTGCCCGAGGGCCCGGGGGTTAGTAGTGGGCCCCATGAAATGCTCCTGGTACCTTTTTATAGGCTTTTTTTGGGTGTGCTTTAAGTGCGGGCAAGGACACTGGGGCCCCATGATCCCCTATTGCCCGGGGGTCCCATGAGTTGTCAGTCCACCCCTGCTCCTAACATAGCATATTTGGTGTAGTTGAGTTTATAGAGGGATATTTTAGAGAATTGATCAAGGAGTGAGCATAGGTGGGGCAAGGAATGTTCCAGATCTGTCAAAGATATAATAATATTGTCGACATAGAGGCCTATTTTACGTGAAGTGTGACCAACTTGTATTCCTGTGACCTGTGGGTGGGTACGCATGGCCTGTACTAAGGGTTAAATCACCATGGCAAAGATCAAGGGTGAGAGAGGACATCCCTGGCATGTGCCATTTGTTATCGGGAAGGGGTCTGATAATAAACCTGATGTCCAGACTTTGGCGCCAGGGTTTGAGTAGAGCCCCATGATCGCCCGGAGGAGAGTACCAGAAATGCCAAATTTTAGGAGTACTGCCTCTAGATATTGCCAGTGAAAGTGATCAAATGCCTTCTCCGCATCTAGGGAGATAAGTAGAGAAGGCAAGTGATGGCGCTCGGCCCATTGAATGAGGTTGAGGTATCGTCTGGTGCCAACCGAGGACTGTCTGTTGGGTATGAAGCCCACTAAGTCAGGATGAATAAGCTGTGATATATGAGAAGCAAATTGGGAGGCAAGTAATTTAGCGTAGATTTTTAGATCTGTATTGAGAAGCGACATTGGGCGGTAGTGTGCTGAGTCATGAGGGGACTTAACCGGTTTAGGGATGGTGACAATAATGGCTTCTAGGGATTTGGATGGGAAGTCACTTGTAGCTAGAAATTTATTAAGAGAGTTTATTAAGTGAGGTACTAGTTGGTCAGGGTAGGTTCGGTAATATTAATTACAATACCCATGAGGCTTTGTTGTTAGGTAGGGATTTAATGGCAGCTCTAAGTTCCGGCTCAGTAAAGGGTTGAGAGATCTGTTGTAGTTGATTAACCGTTAAGGATGGGAGTTGTAGGGATTCTAGGAAAGTCCTGATTGCTCTAGTAGTGGGTTGAGGGCTGGAAGGGGAAGAGTTAAGGTTATATAGTTTTGAATAGAAGGATGGAAATACGTTGGCTATATCTTTGGGATTGGCCTGTCTTTTCCAGGTGGAATCCACCAGATACGCAATTTTAGTTTGGGCAGCTCTACGCTTATACTGTTGTGCCAGAAATTTGCCAGGCTTGTTACCTTGAGTGTAAGACGTAAGGCGAAGGCGTTGGACATAAAAATCAAAGCCAGTGCAAAGGTATGAAATAAGGGAGGTATGGACAGAGCGCAGTTCAGTCATGAGAGAGTCAGTGAGGGTAAGTTTGTTACGGGCCTCGAGTGAGCAAATTTGAGCTAGATGGGTATTAATAGTCATTTCCCGTTTCTGCTTCTCCTGGGCACCAAGTTTAATACATAAGCCCCTTATGATAGACTTATGAGCATTTTATAAGATAGTGGGGTTAGAGACAGAACCTAGGTTGGTAGCATAGTACGTCTCAATTTCTGATTTCATCTGTTCCTGATACTCCAGTTGACTAATGATAGGTGTGTTCATACGCCAAATAGAGTGGCCTTCTGGACTTATTTTCAAATACACAATTATTTCACTAACCACAGATGGAAGGCAACTTTTTCTAGGCCACTCATAACTCTGGAAACGCTCTGCTTAAAGGGGAAAGCCATCAACAAAACCACCTGTTTGGCCTTTTCATGGCTTCAAAACACTCTCTCTGAACCCCCTGACAACTTTTGGATGGGTTGGAAATCAAACCTTCAGGTAGAGTTCTCTGATGAGCAATGGAGAAAAGCCTGTATTTTTGCTCACAAATGCTCAATCCTCATTAGGACTCAAGAAACCTATGATGGTGCTGTGAATCTGCCGAGGGCTCCCTGTAATATATTTGGTGGCAATGCCCAAGACTTATGCCATTGTGGGTCAAAGCTTGCGGTTGATATACTCTATTACTGAGACTGCATTACCCTTAACCCCTGAATGTTGTCTCCTCCAAATTTCTGAGTGCTCTTTGAAGTCGTACAAGCAATCATTGGTATGGCACCTTTTGAATGTGGCCAAGCCCCTAATCCCCAGTCACTGGAAGACGTCTCAGGCCCCCTCGATTCAAGACTGGATAAGAGAAGTTAACGTCATTCAGGAGTTGGAAAGGATATTGAGTATGGCCAATGACATGGTTGCCAGATTCCATAAACTATGGTCGATTTGATATGCTTTCACTTTTTCAGAAACATATAAAGGGCTGATAGGCGATTAACACTTTTCTACTTTTCAATGTGCGTATCATGCTGGTGGATACTTGACTCTGCTTGCAGAATTAGATCTGTTTTTGCGACTTTTGTTCTCTTTCTTTCTCTACTAAATCTCCTTTTTCTATTCATGAACGTTATGTCAGATTTGATGTTTGTACTCTCAATTTATAAACATTTTAATCTGTGAATGCCTCATGTAGACCAATGATCTGATTGCACTATCACATTTTTCCAGAGGCCAGCATTTGTTACTGTGTACTACATGACTTCATAACAAGCAAATCTTTTTTTGTAGTTCATTGATGTTTATATGTTCTGCTCTCTATGAATACAAAATATTTGTTAAAAAAAATACTCCACCCATAATCCACATGTAGAAAAAAATATATTATCCTATTATCAGAAAGGGGTATAATGTGTTCCTAGGCATGTATAACTATAATATTCCACCCATAATACCCATACAGAAAAATAACTATATCCATATTCTTAGGAGAAACAGGTCAAATATAGATGTTGACATGTGTATCTGCAATCATCCACCCATAATACCCATGTAGAAAAATATTTATGCCCATAATCTTTTCAGAAATGGGTGAAATATGGTTCTATAATAACAATGTAGAAAAAAAAAACATTATTCTTATTAGAAAGAGGTCAACTGTGTTCCTAGACGTGTTTACCCATATTTCACACATAATTACCATGTAGAAAAATAACTATACCCATATTCTTTGGAGAAACCATTCAAATATGGTCTTTGAAATGTGCATCTGCAATCATCCACCCATAATCCCGATGTTATAAAAATACTATTATCATATCAGAATGGGGTCAAATGTGTTCCTAGGCATGTTTAACCGTGACATTCCATCCATATTCCCCGTGCTGAAAAATAACTATACCCATAATGTTTTCAGACATAGATGAAATATGATCCTTGGCATGTGTATCCACACACATGCACCCATAAATCTCATGTAAAAAATTATATACATTTACTTATCTGATATAGGTTAAGAGTTACCATGATATTCCCCCATAAAACAATGTTACCCATATATTTATTTAAAAAGGTGAAATGTAATGTGTATGGGATGTGTAACCATTACAGGTGAAACTCGAAAAATTAGAATATTGTGCAAAAGTTCATTTATTTCAGTAATGCAATTTAAAAAGTGAAATTAATATATGAAATAGACTCATTACATGCAAAGCAAGATAGTTCAAGCCGTGATTTGTCATCATTGTGATGATTATGGCTTACAGCTCATGAAAATCCACAATCTCAGAAAATGAGAATATTGTGAAAAGGTGCAATATTCTCGGCTCAAAGTGTCCCACTCTAATCCGCTAATTAAGCCAAAACACCTGCAAAGGGTTTCTGAGCCTTTAAATGGTCTCTCAGTCTGGTTCAGTAGGAATCACAATCATGGGAAAGACTGCTGACCTGACAGTTGTGCAGAAAACCATCATTGACACCCTCCATAAAGAGGGAAAGCCTCAAAAGGTAATTGCAAAAGAAGTTGGATGTTCCCAAAGTGATGTATCAAAGCACATTAATAGAAAAATTATGTGGAAGGGAAAAGTGTGGAAAAAAAAGGTGCACAAGCAGCAAGGATGACCGCAGCCTGGAGAGGATTGTCAGGAAAAGGCCATTCAAAAGTGTTGGGGACTTTTACAGGAGTGGACTGAGGCTGGAGTCAGTGCATCAAGAGCCACCACACACAGACGGATACTGGACATGGGCTTCAAATGTCGTATTCGTATAGTCAAGCCACTGCTGAACAACAAACAATGTCAGAAGCATCTTACCTGGGCTAAAGAAAAACAGACCTGGTCTGTTGCTCAGTAGTCCAAAGTCCTCTTTTCTGATGAGGGCAACTTTTGCATCTCATTTGGAAACCAAGGACCCCGAGTATGGAGGAAGAATGAAGAGTCCCAAGGACCCAGAGTATGGAGAGGCACACACTGCAAGATGCTTGAAGTCCAGTTTGAAGTTTCCACAGTCTGTGTTGATTTGGGGAGCCATATCATCTGCTGGTGTTGGTCTACTGTGCTTCATTAAGTCCAGGGTCAACGCAGCCGTCTACCAGGAGATTTTGGAGCAATTCATGCTTCCTTCCACAGACAAGCTTTATGGGGATGCTGACTTCATTTTCCAGCAGGACTTGGCACCTGCCCACACTGCCAAAAGCACCAAAACCTGGATCAATGACCGTGGGATTACTGTGCTTGATTGGCCAGCAAGCTCGACTGACCTGAACCCCATAGAGAATCTATGGGGCATTGCCAAGAGAAAGATGAGAGACATGAGACCGAACAATGCAGAAGAGCTGAAGGCCGCTATTGAAGCATCCTGGTCTTCCATAACACCTCAGCAGTGCCACAGGCTGATAGCGTCCATGCCACGCCGCATTGAGGCAGTAATTGCTACAAAAGGGGCCCAAACTAAGTACATATACATGCTTCTACTTTTCAGAGGTCCGATATTGTTCTATGTACAATCCTTGTTTTATTGATTGCATGGAATATTCTCATTTTCTGAGATTGTGTATTTGGGGTTTTCATGAGCTGTACGCCATAATCATCACAATGATGACAAATCACGGCTTGAACTATCTTGCTTTGCATGTAATGAGTCTATCTCATATATTAGTTTCTCCTTTTAAGTTGCTGCACTGAAATAAATGAACTTTTGCACCATATTCTAATTTTTCACCTGTATATTCCTCCCATAATCCCCATGCAGATCCATAATAACCACATTATCAGAAATGCATTCATTTTTTTTGCTTGGTATTTGTGATTTTTAATCTTCATTTTTTAAATGTTCCCAATAAAACCGTTGAAATGTAATGCTTTCCACATCTCGTACTATATGAAATCAGTAAATCTATTCCTAGTAATATATGGAGTAATGTTTCCATGATTTCTGTATAATTTCCTATGATGCCATGTTACAGCCGCACATATATCAGTCAGTGAAGAGTTAAACATTCGCCTCTACTACGTGTAACAATGTATCAAGCAGAGCAGAAAAGAGAAACAAGAAAATCCTTCCCGTCTATGTGTGTAATATAGTGACACCTAATGGGAGTGTTGAGCATTGCAGCCAATCCTCCCATCCCCCCAATGTGCCGGTTAGTCCGTCCCTAGAACGAATGTCCAGTGTAAGTGTGACGTGTGGGGGACCTCTAGCGGCAATACAATGTGATGACAGCTCAGTGATTGGAATGGTGGGCGGCTCTTAGAAGAGCCTTTGTGTCCTTGTTGGGATGATGGGGCCCCGGGGGGCGGGGGGATTACTTGGCGCTGGTGTACTTGGTGACGGCCTTGGTGCCCTCGGAGACGGCGTGCTTGGCCAGCTCTCCGGGCAGGAGGAGGCGGACGGCGGTCTGGATCTCCCGGGAGGTGATGGTGGAGCGCTTGTTGTAATGAGCCAGGCGGGAAGCTTCGCCGGCAATGCGCTCGAAGATGTCATTGACGAAGGAGTTCATGATGCTCATGGCCTTGGACGAGATGCCGGTGTCGGGGTGGACCTGCTTGAGCACCTTGTACACGTAGATGGCATAACTCTCCTTCCTAGTCTTCCTCCGCTTCTTGCCGTCCTTCTTCTGGGTCTTAGTCACGGCTTTCTTGGAGCCCTTCTTGGCCGCCGGCGCAGACTTGGCTGGTTCAGGCATGATCAGGATTCACCACTGCTTGGCTGGCTGCGGGGAAAGTGTGCTGAAGCCGCCCTCATGTGCTGCTTTTATAGGCGGCCTATGCAAAGGAGCCTCATCCCTCCTCACTCTTCTATTGGAGGACTTGGTCAGGTGAGAGAGAGTGAGGTCATGCTTTCTTTTCTCAGTTACAGATTGGTGTAGAAACAAATCTGAATGCTATTGGCTGTATTGAAAAGCAACCAATCCCAGCGTGTGACGTCAGAGCAAGGAGTGTATAAAGGAGAGGAAGCGGCTGCTGGGGCCTATCTGTGTGATTTGTCAGTCATCCAATCATGTCTGGTCGCGGCAAACAAGGAGGCAAGGCTCGGGCTAAGGCCAAGACCCGATCGTCCCGGGCCGGTCTGCAGTTCCCCGTCGGTCGTGTTCACCGTCTGCTCCGGAAGGGTAACTATGCCGAGCGGGTCGGGGCCGGAGCTCCCGTCTATCTGGCCGCCGTCCTGGAGTATCTGACGGCTGAGATCCTGGAGCTGGCCGGCAACGCCGCCCGAGACAACAAGAAGACCCGCATCATCCCCCGACACCTCCAGCTGGCTGTCCGCAACGACGAGGAGCTCAACAAGCTGCTGGGCGGCGTCACCATCGCCCAGGGAGGAGTCCTGCCCAACATCCAGGCCGTGCTGCTGCCCAAGAAGACCGAGAGCCACAAGGCCGCCAAGAGCAAGTAATCCCCCCACAGGATTCCCTTCTATCCGTCAACACAACGGCTCTTCTCAGAGCCCCCCACATCTCCATACAAAGGGCGGACATACGGCTTCTGTGGACACCAATCCCACACTCCTCTCTATCTCCCGCTTCTATGGGATGGAGTCTCGGAGAGGAGAAGTCGGAGATCCTTTTTGCTTATGTTGTCGCAAGATAAAATAACGGCTTTTATTTATAAATATAATTTACGGTAGAAAACGTTATAAACTATTTTTTATAGGTATAAAACATAATAGAAAATACTTTCAGTGTGAGACTCTGGGGAAATGACATCTTATTCCAGGGACGGATCTTATCCGCCTTCCTTTAGTTGAACGATTTCTGATCTTCAGGAGAAACTCATCACAATATATACCGAACAACGATCCTCCCGACTGAGGGAACAGATCTCATCAAACTCCGAGAAGAAACAAATGTTTTATCTGAAGGAATCGCCCAGAACTGTCCGTTGGCTCCACTTTCTACTTCAGCTTTCCCGCCGGAATTCTATGGACCGTTACAGACAATCTGCCCCATTGACCGGTTTATCCGGGAAGATCGATCAATCCTTCCATTCATT
Organism: Staurois parvus; assembly: GCF_062004578.1. NCBI lineage: Eukaryota > Metazoa > Chordata > Amphibia > Anura > Ranidae > Staurois > Staurois parvus. Next base: position 1,084,846 of record NW_028318693.1, read on the forward strand.
CCAGGCTCTGCGAGTTCCGGAACATCAAGTCCATTGCAATGTTTTCTTTCCCTCTCAGAATACAAAATCCGGATACATTTCTAGGGATTCCTCGTAAGGAAAACATTACTGGCTGATGAAGGAACCGCCCACAGCTTGGCTCAGAGTTCAAACTGTCCTCAAATCTTCCCGCCGGAATTGTGTAGATCGTTCCAGAGAAATATTCAGCCCGATTATACCGCCAAATCCGACCTGAGAACTGATCAGACGAGACATTTATCCGAGAAGTATTATCATCGCTTTCACCCCACGTAGATGTATTGATGAGTCTGGAGATGGATTTCCATATTTACCGAATCATGTAACACATTGTGAATACAAGTATTGTAGATTCCATGATCACATCTGTATACGATCATGTCACTGACCGATATTTGTGTCCCTCCTTCACACATGTAGCAGTTACAGATTCCCCTCCCTCCAGTTGTATTGATTAGTCAGGGATGTCTACAGATGGATTTCGGGTATTACTGAGTCATGTCCATCCTTGTTCTGTTATCTCTGTCCCCAGGATCCTCTATATGCAATGTGTTTGCGGACTAAATCACAATGACTAGAAATGTATTCTGATGATTACTGAATACTTCCATATATTGTTTTGTATCCATTCTCAGAATTTAGGATTCGCTTCTCCCTCCCCCAACATGAGTGACATACATGTCATAGATCTCTACTAGAGATGAGCGAAGTATTCAAAAATTCGATTCGACTGATACAGCGAATTCGTAGAAAAAATTCGATTCGAGTCGAATATATTCGCTGTGAATTTAACTTAAAAAAGGGTGTTTCTAGGCTTCAGAGAGACTTAATATTAGTGCTGAACACTGTACCTTTAATTTAAATGCCCTTGGAGTCTGCTGGGGAAGAGAAATAATACTGTCAGGCAGTATGACATGCAGATGAGTGCCGTCGATCTTAGAATCACCGCACACTTCACTCATTTGGCCAGTCACGGGGCCAAAACCAGAGTGTGGAGCCACAGTGTGGCGGTGGAGGCAGCAGCAATGGGAGGCCATGCAGCACCCTATGACAAAAATGGAAACCACCAGCAGTGTGAGGAGACCTGAAAGTGGCACATGGCAGAGTGTGGCGATAGAGACAGCAGCAATGGGAGGCCGTACAGGGACCCATGACACACTCTGGACCTGGCAGCAGCATGGGGAGGTGGTACAGGGGCCCATGACAGATTACGGGCCTGGCAGCAGCATTTGGAGTCGGTACGGGGGCCCATGACACACTCTGGACCTGGCAGCAGCATGAGGAGGCGGTACAGGGGCGCATGACAGATTACAAGCCTGGCAGCAGCAACTTGGACAGGAGGACGTTCAGTTTCTGCACCGTCTGGTGCGTGCTCGCAAACTGTTGTCTCTTGGAAACGGATTCCAAGAAAGACTGCTGACGGAATCCGTGAAGAGGAGTAGCAGGAGAAGGAGCATCTGAACGAGCGGAATATGCCAACAAGCGACAACAGGGGCCCATGACAGATTACGGGCCTGGCAGCAGCATGAGGAGTCGGTACGGGGGCCCATGGCAGATTAGGGGCCTGGCAGCAGCTATGGGAGGCCCGTAATCTGCCAGCACCCTATGACAAAAAATGGAACCCACCAGCAGTGTGAGGAGACCTGAAAGTGGCACATGGCAGAGTGTGGCGATGGAGACAGCAGCAATGGGAGGCCGTACAGGGACCCATGACACACTCTGGACCTGGCAGCAGCATGAGGAGGCGGTATAGGGGCCCATGGCAGATTAGGGGCCTGGCAGCAGCTATGGGAGGCCCGTAATCTGCCAGCACCCTATGACAAAAAATGGAATACACCAGCAGTGTGAGGAGACCTGAAAGTGGCACATGGCAGAGTGTGGCGATGGAGACAGCAGCAATGGGAGGCCGTACAGGGACCCATGAGAGACTCTGGACTTGGCAGCAGCATGAGGAGGCGGTATAGGGGCCCATGGCAGATTAGGGGCCTGGCAGCAGCTATGGGAGGCCCGTAATCTGCCAGCACCCTATGACAAAAAATGGAACACACCAGCAGTGTGAGGAGACCTGAAAGTGGCACATGTTTGGGGCATGATTCATGGCGGATTTAGTCAGTTGTGTCAGGAACTGGTGGTTTGAAATCCAGACTAATCCACGCCTGATTCATTTTCACAAACGTCAGTCTCTCCACACTTTGGGTGGACAGTCGTGTCCTCCGCGGAGTTGCAATACCTCCTGCCGCACTAAACACGCGCTCCGATGCCACGCTACTGGCCGGGCATGACAGCCTTTCAAGGGCAAATTCAGCTAGTTGGGGCCAAAGGTCAAGTTTCGTTGCCCAGTAGTCAAGGGGATTGTCTACCTCGGTTGGCAGGGTGCTGTCCAAGTAGGCCTAAGCCTGTTGTTTGAGGTCCTGCTCCAGGTCCACCTGATGCTGCTGCTGCTGCTGCTGCTGCGGCTGGTTAGTAGTTTCCTCACTGCGCTGGTGAAGAAAGCTACTCATCATCGACTGCAGACTGAGGCAGCCGCTGCTGGTGGAGCTGCCACTGCTCCTACCACCCCACCCCTCCCCTGCTGCCATGGCAGCGGAACGCGAGCGCACAGGGCCCACAGTGTCTGAGGATGGACGTTGGCGCAGACAGGCAGAGACCAGCTGACTACATAGGTGGTTTTTATAGTACGTTATTTTGGCCTCCCTCTCAGCAGGTGTGAAAAAGGCCACCATTTTTGAACGGTAGCGAGGGTCCAACAAGGTGGACAGCCAAAAGTCATCCCTCTGTCTGATGGTTATTATTCGGCTGTCGCTACGCAAGCAACCGAGCATGCTATGGGCCATTTGTGCCAAGGAATGCGAGGGACTCCCTGCCTCCATCTCCACAGCATACTGCCACGGTGGGTCTGGGTCCTCTGTCTCCTCCTCCTCCTCTACCAGATGCTCCTGCTCCTCCACTCCTGTCCGCTGAGTGGAAAAACCACCCATTTCACTCAATAATTCCTGAGCACCAATGTCCTCCTCTACCTCCTCCTCTTCTTCCTGTCCTGCCCCCACAGGGGTCATGTGGCGTTGAGATCTGTGCGCCACGTCTACCGCACCCTGACCAGCCATTGTTAACAGCATTTGTTCCAGGACGTGCAACAGAGGAATGACGTCGTTCATCCCATAGTCCTGCCGACTCACGAATAGCGTGGCCTCCTCAAAGGGCCTGAGCAAGCGCAGGTGTCACGCATGAGCTGCCAATGGCTGACATCTAAGTTACACAGGGAATACCTTTATCCGCTTTTAACATCAGAAAATCTGTGATGGCCTTTTGCTGTTCGTAAAGGCGGTCTAACATATGTAGGGTTGAATTCCACCTTGTTGCAACGTCACAGCATGAGGAGTCGGTATAGGGGCCCATGGCAGATTAGGGGCCTGGCAGCAGCTATGGGAGGCCCGTAATCTGCCAGCACCCTATGTCAAAAAATTATACACACCAGCAGTGTGTGAGGAGACCTGAAAGTGGCACATGGCAGAGTGTGGCGATGGAGACAGCAGCAATGGGAGGCCGTACAGGGACCCATGACAGACTCTGGACCTGGCAGCAGCATGAGGAGGCGGTATATAGGGGCCTATGGCAGATTAGGGGCCTGGCAGCAGCTATGGGAGGCCCATAATCTGCCAGCACCCTATGTCAAAAAAATTCTACACACCAGCAGTGTGAGGAGACCTGAAAGTGGCACATGGCATGAGAGACTCTGGACCTGGCAGCAGCATGAGGAAGCGGTATATAGGGGCCTATGGCAGATTAGGGGCCTGGCAGCAGCTATAGGAGGCCCATAATCTGCCAGCACCCTATGTCAAAAAATTCAACACACCAGCAGTGTGTGAGGAGACCTGAAAGTGGCACATGGCAGAGTGTGGCGATGGAGACAGCAGCAATGGGAGGCCGTACAGGGACCCATGACAGACTCTGGACCTGGCAGCAGCATGAGGAGGCGGTATATAGGGGCCTATGGCAGATTAGGGGCCTGGCAGCAGCTATGGGAGGCCCTTAATCTGCCAGCACCCTATGTCAAAAAATTCTACACACCAGCAGTGTGAGGAGACCTGAAAGTGGCACATGGCATGAGAGACTCTGGACCTGGCAGCAGCATGAGGAAGCGGTATATAGGGGCCTATGGCAGATTAGGGGCCTGGCAGCAGCAATGGGAGGCCCATAATCTGCCAGCACCCTATGTCAAAAAATTCTACACACCAGCAGTGTGTGAGGAGACCTGAAAGTGGCACATGGCAGAGTGTGGCGATGGAGACAGCAGCAATGGGAGGCCGTACAGGGACCCATGACAGACTCTGGACCTGGCAGCAGCATGAGGAGGCGGTATATAGGGGCCCATGGCAGATTAGGGGCCTGGCAGCAGCTATGGGAGGCCCTTAATCTGCCAGCACCCTATGTCAAAAAAATTCTACACACCAGCAGTGTGAGGAGACCTGAAAGTGGCACATGGCATGAGAGACTCTGGACCTGGCAGCAGCATGAGGAAGCGGTATATAGGGGCCTATGGCAGATTAGGGGCCTGGCAGCAGCTATAGGAGGCCCATAATCTGCCAGCACCCTATGTCAAAAAATTCAACACACCAGCAGTGTGAGGAGACCTGAAAGTGGCACATGGCAGAGTGTGGCGATGGAGACAGCAGCAATGGGAGGCCGTACAGGGACCCATGACAGACTCTGGACCTGGCAGCAGCATGAGGAGGCGGTATATAGGGGCCCATGGCAGATTAGGGGCCTGGCAGCAGCTATGGGAGGCCCTTAATCTGCCAGCACCCTATGTCAAAAAATTCTACACACCAGCAGTGTGTGAGGAGACCTGAAAGTGGCACATGGCAGAGTGTGGCGATGGAGACAGCAGCAATGGGAGGCCGTACAGGGACCCATGACAGACTCTGGACCTGGCAGCAGCATGAGGAGGCGGTATATAGGGGCCTATGGCAGATTAGGGGCCTGGCAGCAGCTATGGGAGGCCCATAATCTGCCAGCACCCTATGTCAAAAAATTCTACACACCAGCAGTGTGAGGAGACCTGAAAGTGGCACATGGCATGAGAGACTCTGGACCTGGCAGCAGCATGAGGAAGCGGTATATAGGGGCCTATGGCAGATTAGGGGCCTGGCAGCAGCTATAGGAGGCCCATAATCTGCCAGCACCCTATGTCAAAAGATTCTACACACCAGCAGTGTGTGAGGAGACCTGAAAGTGGCACATGGCAGAGTGTGGCGATGGAGACAGCAGCAATGGGAGGCCGTACAGGGACCCATGACAGACTCTGGACCTGGCAGCAGCATGAGGAGGCGGTATATAGGGGCCCATGGCAGATTAGGGGCCTGGCAGCAGCTATGGGAGGCCCTTAATCTGCCAGCACCCTATGTCAAAAAATTCTACACACCAGCAGTGTGTGAGGAGACCTGAAAGTGGCACATGGCAGAGTGTGGCGATGGAGACAGCAGCAATGGGAGGCCGTACAGGGACCCATGACAGACTCTGGACCTGGCAGCAGCATGAGGAGGCGGTATATAGGGGCCTATGGCAGATTAGGGGCCTGGCAGCAGCTATGGGAGGCCCTTAATCTGCCAGCACCCTATGTCAAAAAAATTCTACACACCAGCAGTGTGAGGAGACCTGAAAGTGGCACATGGCATGAGAGACTCTGGACCTGGCAGCAGCATGAGGAGGCGGTATATAGGGGCCTATGGCAGATTAGGGGCCTGGCAGCAGCTATAGGAGGCCCATAATCTGCCAGCACCCTATGTCAAAAAAATCAACACACCAGCAGTGTGAGGAGACCTGAAAGTGGCACATGGCAGAGTGTGGCGATGGAGACAGCAGCAATGGGAGGCCGTACAGGGACCCATGACAGACTCTGGACCTGGCAGCAGCATGAGGAGGCGGTATATAGGGGCCTATGGCAGATTAGGGGCCTGGCAGCAGCTATAGGAGGCCCATAATCTGCCAGCACCCTATGTCAAAAAATTCTACACACCAGCAGTGTGTGAGGAGACTTCAAAGTGGCACATGTTTGAGGCATGATTCATGGCGGATTTAGTCAGTTGTGTCAGGAACTGGTGGTTTGAAATCCAGACTAATCCACGCCTGATTCATTTTCACAAACGTGAGTCTCTCCACACTTTGGGTGGACAGTCGTGTCCTCCGCGGAGTTACAATACCTCCTGCCGCACTAAACACGCGCTCCGATGCCACGCTACTGGCTGGGCATGACAGCCTTTCAAGGGCAAATTCAGCTAGTTGGGGCCAAAGGTCAAGTTTCGTTGCCCAGTAGTCAAGGGGATTGTCTACCTCGGTTGGCAGGGTGCTGTCCAAGTAGGCCCAAGCCTGTTGTTTGAGGTCCTGCTCCAGGTCCACCTGATGCTGCTGCTGCGGCTGGTTAGTAGTTTCCTCACTGCGCTGGTGAAGAAAGCTACTCATCATCGACTGCAGACTGAGGCAGCTGCTGCTGGTGGAGCTGCCACTGCTCCTACCACCCCACCCCTCCCCTGCTGCCATGGCAGCGGAACGCGAGCGCACAGGGCCCACAGTGTCTGAGGATGGACGTTGGCGCACAAAGGCAGAGACCAACTGACTACATAGGTGGTTTTTATAGTACGTTATTTTGGCCTCCCTCTCAGCAGGTGTGAAAAAGGCCACCATTTTGGAACGGTAGCGAGGGTCCAACAAGGTGGACAGCCAAAAGTCATCCCTCTGTCTGATGGTTATTATTCGGCTGTCGCTACGCAAGCAACCGAGCATGCTATGGGCCATTTGTGCCAAGGAATGCGAGGGACTCCCTGCCTCCATCTCCACAGCATACTGCCACGGTGCGTCTGGGTCCTCTGTCTCCTCCTCCTCCTCCTCCTCTACCAGATGCTCCTGCTCCTCCACTCCTGTCCGCTGAGTGGAAAAACCACCCATTTCACTCAATAATTCCTGAGCACAAATGTCCTCCTCTACCTCCTCCTCTTCTTCCTGTCCTGCCCCCACAGGGGTCATGTGGCGTTGAGATCTGTGCGCCACGTCTACCGCACCCTGACCAGCCATTGTTAACAGCATTTGTTCAAGGACGTGCAACAGAGGAATGACGTCGTTCATCCCATAGTCCTGCCGACTCACGAATAGCGTGGCCTCCTCAAAGGGCCTGAGCAAGCGGCAGGTGTCACGCATGAGCTGCCAATGGCTGACATCTAAGTTACACAGGGGAGTACCTTTATCCGCTTGTAACATCAGGAAATCGGTGATGGCCTTTCGCTGTTCGTAAAGGCGGTCTAACATGTGTAGGGTTGAATTCCACCTTGTTGCAACGTCGCAGATCAGGCGATGCTGTGGAATTCCGTTCTGCCGCTGCAGCTCAAGGAGGGTGTGCTTTGCGGTGTAGGAATGGCTGAAATGCATGCAAAGTTTACGTGACATTTTAAGGCTGTCTTGCAGTGGGATGGTGGATTTTAAGAACCGCTTGACAACCAGATTGAACACGTGAGCCATGCATGGCGCATGGCACAACCTTCCTTGACGCAGAGCAGACACCATGTTCTTTCCGTTGTCGGTCAACATGGTTCCGATTTTCAGTTTGCGCGGAGACAGCCATCTGTCGATTTCTCTGTTCATTACACTCAGAAGTTCCTCCCCTGTGTGACTACGTTCGCCAAGGCATACCAGGTGCAGAACAGCGTGACACCGTTGCGCCCTGCACATGTGATATGCCGGTCGGGTAATGGGACTTGGCACGGGGGTGGCGGCTGAGGACACGGCGGAAGAAGAGGTGGTAGAGGCGGACATCTTTGCTGGACCAAGGACGTGCAAACGTGGAGGCAAAAGCGGCGTGACCTGTCCAAGTTGCTGGTGCGGCTGTGACGGCACCACGTTCACCCAGTGGGCCGTAAATGACATGTACTGTCCCTGACCATAGTTACAGCTCCACACGTCGGCGCTGCCGTGCACTTTGGCAGAGACCGACATGCTCAAAGACTGGCCCACCATGTCTTCTACATGTGAATGCAGGGCTGGCACTGCCTTTTTGGCGAAGAAATGACGGCTTGGCACTCTCCACCGCGGCGCGGCACAAGCCATCATTTCTCTGAAAGGTGCTGAGTCCACCACTTGGAAAGGGAGGGACTGCAGCACCAGCAACTTGGACAGGAGGACGTTCAGCTTTTGCACCGTCGGGTGCGTGCTCGCAAACTGTTGTCTCTTGGAAACGGATTCCAAGAAAGACTGCTGACGGAATCCGTGAAGAGGAGTAGCAGGAGAAGGAGCATCTGAACGAGCGGAAGATGCCAACGAGCGACAACTCCCCTCAGCAGAGGTGTTGGAGCCTTGACTGGCTGATGGAGGGCGATTGACGTCGGGTGACGGAGCAAGTAACGGAGCGGGTGATGGAGCGGGGGCTGGGGCGGGCAGAACCGCCGTATCTTTATCACGGTTTTCCCAGGCCACCAAATGGCGACGCTGCATATGCTGCCGCAACGCTGTAGTCCCAACATGGGCCCCCTGGCCACGCTTGACTTTCTGGCCACATAGTCGACATACGGCTACGTTTACTTCCTCGGGCGGCTTGACGAAAAATTTCCACACCGCCGAGTAGGAAACTTTGCCCCCGATACTCCTCACTGGCTGACTGCTGATTCCTCCGTGCACACCGGCACCACTACTGGCCGTGGTGGTAGGCTGCAGTGGAGCTGGTGCTCTACTCCGTGGCCGTTTGGCTCCACTGACACTGCTGCGACCCTGCTGCTGTCTCCTGGGCAACCCACCGACTGTTTTGCTCGCTGCCAAGCTGCCACCCTCTTCTCCTGATGATGCGGAAGAAATTGCCTGATGACGACGAGGCTGCCAAGTGCGATCAACCTCCTCATCATCAAGTAGGGTCTCCGCCTCACTACTAGCCCCCTCGGCTGCGTCTGGGTCAGGAGACAGACCTGTCTCTAGACCGGCTACCGAGCCACTCTCCTCGCCACTACTTCTTCGCCTGGCTGCTGAAAAGGCGGATGTCTCCCCCCGTTCCTGACCGCCCTCTGTTAGCTCTTCCTCACTGTACAGTGGGGCTGAGCCCACAGCATGCGATACTTCGCTTGGTGAGGGAACACCAAAGGACAGGGGCAGGTAGAGGACACGTGATTTCAGTGGGCTTGGTCCCGGGCCATGCCAACTAACGGTTGTGTCTGACGTACCCACCGACCGTTGGCTGTAGGTGTCAGAGGTGACCTGGGAAGAGGAAGACGACCGAGCCAACCAATCGACGACGGCAGGGTTGTCGGTGGAGACACGACCGCTGGATGACACCGGGAGCACTGGCCTCTGGCTGCGAATAGTGCTGCCTCGACCCCTTCCTCTGCTGCCACGTCTGCTCGCTCCTAAAACATTGCCTCCTCTGCCACTCCTCTGCATGTTGTCTGACATACTCTTTAATTAAACGATTCTGTGTCCCTGAGTAACAATTCTGTGTCTGTGCGAGAAACAATTCTGTGTCTGTGCGAGAAACAATTCTGTGGCCCTAAGTAAAGTTTCTGTGGCCCTAAGTAACAATTCTCTGGCACTCAGTAACAATTCTGTGTCCCTGATTAACGTTTCTGTGGCCCCAAGTAACAGTTCTGTGGCCCTCAGTAACAATTCTGTGTCTGTGCGAGTAACAATTCTGTGTCTGTGCGAGAAACAATTCTGTGGCCCTAAGTAAAGTTTCTGTGGCCCTAAGTAACAATTCTCTGGCACTCAGTAACAATTCTGTCTGTCCCTGAGTAACAATTCTCTGGCACTCAGTAACAATTCTGTCTGTCCCTGAGTAAAAATTCTGTGGCCCTAAGTAAAGTTTCTGGGGCCCTGAGTAACAATTATCTGGCACTCGGTAACAATTCTGTCTGTCCCTGAGTAAAAATTCTCTGGCACTCAGTAACAATTCTGTCTGTCCCTGAGTAAAAATTCTGTGGCCCTAATTAAAGTTTCTGTGGCCCTAACTAACAATTCTCTGGCACTCAGTAACAATTCTGTCTGTCCCTGAGTAACAATTCTCTGGCACTCGGTAACAATTCTGTCTGTCCCTGAGTAACAATTCTCTGGCACTCAGTAACAATTCTGTCTGTCCCTGAGTAAAAATTCTGTGGCCCTAATTAAAGTTTCTGTGGCCCTAAGTAACAATTCTCTGGCACTCAGTAACAATTCTGTCTGTCCCTGAGTAACAATTCTCTGGCACTCGGTAACAATTCTGTCTGTCCCTGAGTAACAATTCTCTGGCACTCAGTAACAATTCTGTCTGTCCCTGAGTAAAAATTCTGTGGCCCTAATTAAAGTTTCTGTGGCCCTAAGTAACAATTCTCTGGCACTCATTAACAATTCTGTCTGTCCCTGAGTAACAATTCTCTGGCACTCGGTAACAATTCTGTCTGTCCCTGAGTAACAATTCTCTGGCACTCAGTAACAATTCTGTCTGTCCCTGAGTAACAATTCTGTGGCCCTAATTAAAGTTTCTGTGGCCCTAAGTAACAATTCTCTGGCACTCAGTAACAATTCTGTCTGTCCCTGAGTAACAATTCTCTGGCACTCCGTAACAATTCTGTCTGTCCCTGAGTAACAATTCTCTGGCACTCCGTAACAATTCTGTCTGTCCCTGAGTATGAATTCTGTGGCCCTAACTAGCGTTTCTTTGTCCCTAAGTAACAGTTCTGTGGCCCTCAGTAACAGTTCTGTGTCTGTGCGAGTAACAATTCTGTGTCTGTGCGAGTAACAATTCTGTGGCCCTAAGTAACAGTTCTGTGGCCTTCAGTAACAATTCTGTGTCTGTGCGAGTAACAATTCTGTGTCTGTGCGAGTAACAATTCTGTGGCCCTAAGTAAAGTTTCTGTGGCCCTAAGTAACAATTCTCTGGCACTCAGTAACAATTCTGTCTGTCCCTGAGTAACAATTCTCTGGCACTCAGTAACAATTCTGTCTGTCCCTGAGTAACAATTCTGTGGCCCTAATAACGTTTCTGTGGCCCTAAGTAACAATTCTCTGGCACTGAGTAACAATTCTGTCTGTCCCTGATTATGAATTCTGTGGCCCTAACTAGCGTTTCTTTGTCCCTAAATAACGATTCTGTGGCCCTCATTAACAAGTCTGTGTCCCTGAGTAATGGTTCTCTGTCCCTAAGTAACTTTTCTCTGTCCCCAATTATCGTTTCTGTGGCCCTAACTCTGTCCCTGTCCCTAGTACAGAGCGGTCTGCCTCTGTTCAATAACTGCAGGCAAATGAAGAATTCCAAAATGGCCGCTATTTATAGCTCGACCATTACACAGTGCTGGCTGGCTGGCTGCTGATAGGCTGATGCGATCACATGTAGTTGAGGCATGCATTATGGGTCAGCGCGCCTTGTCTGCGCGCCTTCCCAGACATCCCCGCTCCGTCGCCGCACGTCAGCCGCCATTTTCTGAAAAATTTCGATTCGCGCGTCCGAATTAGGCTATTTTTCGGATTCGGCACGAATCGAAATTTTTCAGATATTCGACTCGAATTCCACTTCGGATACTTCGATTCGCTCATCTCTAATCTCTACCTTTCTATTTGATGGGAATAAAGTATTGTACGATTCATCAGATCTGTATACGATAATGTCACTGACCGATATGTATGTATCCCTTCTTCAGATATGTAGCCATTACAGATTTCCCCCCTCTCATATCACATCCAGAATATTAATACGAAATGTGAAAAGTCAGGTAGAAATAGATAATCAGGACACTGCCAGATAAATATGTACAATGAATCGAAAGAGGAAATATTACATATCCGAAGGATCAGATCGGTTTCTTTGTAAAACATCCATTAGCCCTTTTTATTATTCGAGGCTCAGATCGGCCACAATAGTTATAAGCGCATTGCGATCATCGACATGTTTATGTCACTCAGACCTTAGAATGAAAAATCCGGCATTCCGAACCAGATCCATCCCGATTACTGATCACACTATGCAATCAGGTGATTGGACAGATTCATTAGTGGAATTGCCAAAAAATATCTATACATGACGTCATCCTGTTCTATAGAATGATTAACGGATAGTTACATCATCTCCCATTACTGGAATGAGCGGCAATCCTTCTCCCCCAGGAGGAGCAGATAGAACCCTGGAGATGATCAATCGATAGCCCTTTGTATGAGAAGGTGGGCGGCCCTGAGAAGGGCCTTTGTGACGATGAAGGGGGGGGGGGGGGTTATGAGGATTTATCCTCCGAATCCGTAGAGAGTGCGTCCCTGCCGTTTGAGAGCATAGACGACATCCATGGCGGTGACGGTCTTCCTCTTGGCGTGCTCGGTGTAGGTGACGGCATCGCGGATGACATTCTCCAGGAAGACTTTCAGCACTCCGCGGGTCTCCTCATAGATGAGGCCGGAGATGCGCTTGACTCCCCCTCTGCGGGCCAAACGTCGGATGGCGGGTTTGGTGATGCCCTGGATGTTGTCCCGGAGCACCTTCCTGTGGCGCTTGGCGCCGCCTTTCCCCAGACCCTTCCCTCCTTTACCGCGACCAGACATGACGATTCTTCTCTGCTGCAAACACCGACTGAGGTCTGGGCTGAGCCCGCCTTCCTTTTATACAGCCTGAGCGGACCTGATGGGAACCTTCCTGGGAAGAGGCGGAGTCACACCCATTCTTTACACACAATACAATTGGATTCATTTGGAAGCTTTCTCCACGTTCCGCCCTTTTCAGATCCCTTTTTTTTTTTTTTTTTAAACAAAGCTTTATTTGAATTTTTCAATTTACATAAACTCAACGGATGAAACACTCCAAAGATGCTTCTTGGCAACAAAGTAACCTTTTTTTTTTTTTACAGTACTGCTAGATTGACCAATATGAGCAATACAAAATTTTGCATAGAAAACTGAGCAGAAAGATTCACGATATGTCAGCAGTTAGAACCTCTGAACAGAAACTCTGAAGGCAAATGAGACAAAAGATGGGAGGCATTGTAAGTCAGTATAGAGTGTAGGGAATGTGTAATGGTAAGCTATGATATGTATCCAAAGATAAGGAGGTTAGGACATACCACTGAACTTTGAATGAGAACTGGGGTGCTTAGAGTATGTCAGTTGTCAAGCGTAAGACATGAATGTTGAAGTAGAAAAAAAAAAGCGTATGTAGAGGAGATAATCAAAGAAGAAGGATCAGGGAGATAGGTAGATCTATTCAGAAGGAGAAAGAAGTTGAGAAGGAAGCTAGTATGGAGAAAAGATGGAGAAAAAGATGGAGAAAAAAAAAAAGAAAGAGGTGGGAAAATGATGTTGGAACGGGCCAGAGGATCCCCTCCCAAGAAGTCGTTAAGAATATTTGGTAATGAGCTAAGCGCTGTGGTTTGAGAGAAAAAAAAATAGAGCTAGAGGCGACTCCCTGTAACAAAAAGTGATATACGTGTTGTGAGTCCTCGCTGATTAAGGGTGGGGGGAGAAGTTATAAAAGATTATGCGATGAAGATGAAATATAAAGAAAATGGTAAAGGAAGTAGATGAAATGAAATGTGGCTTGGGTGCCTAGAAGCGGTGTGAGAGCAGCAACAAACGAGTATAATAAATGTTTTAGATATAGTCATGCACACCTTAAATCCTCATAAATCAAAACAATAAGTCCGGGTTTACTGGATCATGTTTCCAGATTGGGGCATCACAGAAGAGCCATGAAGGAAAGACTGAAGCTCTGTGGTTGGAAAGGATTTTTGAACATAGAGTCTCCATTTTCGATTATATTGATCCTCACTGTGTTGGAGGGATGAGGTGAGGAAGTTAAGCTGGTCCAGACGAAGAAGTGCATTAAGAGCTGACTTGACATCCGAGATATTAGGAGGACTGTTGGAGACCCACTTTTTCAATATGGCTCTCCTCGCGACCATCAGGCAAGAGGACAGCCACGGTTTTGTAGCTCGGAGAATGGCAAGCTGAAGTGGATGAGCCCCTGTGAAGACTGATTCCAAGTTGCCGAAGAGAAGAGGTAAAGGGTCCCTTGGTAGTTGTAGAGAAGTGATGAAGGCGATATAGCTGAGTAGTTGGGACCAAAAAGTAGATATTAGTTGGCAATCCCAAAATCTGTGTTTTAGCGAAGGTTTATAGTGCCCACACAAAGGGCAAGTAGAGACCGAGGGATTCCCACGGACATATAGGCATGGCATATAGGCATGGTGAATTAACTTTAATTGTTGCTCCCGCCAGAACTCATTGGAGTTGAAGGCACAGGTATTGTTGAAACCAGTGAGGATTTGATCCATTGAGAGTGTATTGTCAAAGTCTCTGATCCAAGGAGAAGTAGGAGTGGAGGCCTCTAGAGGTTGTACATAGTGTAGGTTTAATGGTCCATAAATATGGGATATCTTGTATTTCCGATTTCTAACTAAGATATCTATGAACGAGGAACGGAAGCGACTGGATTTATCCAATGTTATTTTGTTCACATAATTACAAACTTGCAAAACATACAGAAAATGATGAGGCGGTAGATTGAAAGAAGTTGAAATCTGAGAAAAAGATAAAGGAAAGCCAGAGGCCGTATCGTATAATTGGCTAACTAGTTTGAGGTCCCTTTCCAACCATAGATCATAAGCTGCGTGTTGTTGAGGGACAGAAAAAGCAGGATTATGATGTATGGGGAGGAAACGGGAAACCCATGGGGATACGCCTAATTTACGTCTGATCTCCCTCCATGTGATAAGGGTATCACGGATGAGTGGATTATATTTTAAGTGTGGAGGGAGTGAGTTAGGGTTGGAATGTAAAAGGGCTGCAAGATCGAAAGGATGGGCCATGGCAGATTCTATTAGCAGATTAGAATAGTTGGAGGATTTGGTCAGCCAATCTATACACACCCGTAAGATGCAGGAGAGATTATATACTCTGATATTTGGAAGACCAATTCCCCCCTCACATCTAGGCAGATATAGCTTATGCAGGGCAATGCGTGACCGACGTCCTTTCCAAATAAAAGTAGAGAGCGCTTTGTTTAGTCTAAGAATGTCCGTATGCTTAAGTAGTAGAGGGATGGTCTGAAGAGGGTATAACAATTTTGGGAAGCTCACCATCTTGAAGAGGTGGGCTCTCCCTACAAGTGACAATGGTAACTCTTTCCATACCTCTAGTTCGCCTATAATTTTTTGAATTGTTGGTGAAAAATTGAGCGAGTAGAGGGAAGAGGCCATTTTTCCAATTTTGATTCCTAAATATGTAATATGATGAGGAGCAATTTTGAAATGAGGATTATGAGCCCATGAGGGAGTGCGTGCATGGAATAAGGGAAGGACTTCGCTTTTCGTGAAGTTAATACGAAGACCCGAACAGTGCCTGAAGGCTGTGAAAATATCCTGTATATAAGGCAAATCGTGAGTTGGGTCGGCAGTGAAAATTAAGATGTCATCGGCAAACAAGGCTAAACGTAGATCTTGTTGAGCTATTTGGACTCCGTGCAGCTGTGAGTGGAACAGAAGGAAGCGGGCTAAGGGTTCTAGGGCCAAATTGAAGAGCAAGGGGGATAAGGGGCACCCTTGTCTTGTTCCTTTATGCAGTTTAATAGGGGTAGATAGGTGTCCTGCAGCAACCACCTGCGCTGTAGGAGCTGAGTACATAGCTTGGACTACATGAGTGAAAGGGCCTGAGAAGCCAAATCTATGTAAGACCATCTGCAGCCACTGAAAGTTAACATTATCGAAGGCCTTTTCAGCATCAAGAGAGATTATCGCTAGATCTAGGTGAGGATTGATTTTAGCATGATTTAACACTGCTAGTACTTTGCGGATGTTTGAGGCAGCAGAGCGTCCTTGTATGAAGCCCGCTTGGGAGGGATGAATGATGGAAGGTAAAACAACAGCCAAACGATTTGCGATAATTTTCGATAGAATTTTGGCATCTAAATTTAGAAGGGAGATCGGCCTATAGGAACCTGGGTCAGACGGATCTTTGTCTTTCTTTGCTATCAATTTTATATGTGCCTGAAATGCAGACGGAAGATAGGCACCCCCTTCTTGTATAGAGCAGTAAACTGATTGCAGGGTAGGAGAAAGGGTTGTAGCCATGAGTTTATAGAACTCAGAAGTGTACCCGTCTGGGCCAGGGGCTTTACCATTAGCTAGAGTTTTTATAGCGGATTGAATATCGGATTGAGATATAGGAGCATTAAGAGATTGAAGTGCTGCGAGATCGATTTGAGGAAGAGCAATGCCGTCTAGAAAAGACAAAGCCTTTGATTGGTCAATAGGGTCGGGGCCATATAGTTTAGTGTAGAAACTTTCCAATATGGAAACAATTTCTTCAGGGGAGTGTTTCAATATACCCTGAGAGTCTTTGAGGGAGGTAAATTGTGTAGGAGTAAACGGTTTACGGCACAAGCGAGCCAGGAGTCTGCCCGGCTTGTTGCCAAATTTATGATACTGTAAGTCGAGATGTGATTGGTGCATGGATTCTTGTGCTGTTGCCCATGTTTCAAATTGGTGTTTTGCCTCTAGCCAAGCTTTCCTGTGTTCATGTGTGTTGGAGTCAGCCAAATTTTTTTGCGTCTGTCGGAGTCGGTTACTAGCTTCTGTGTATTTTAGAGCGACCTTTTTCTTATATGCAGATGTAAAGGCGATGATTTTACCACGTAAAACCGCCTTTCCTGCGTCCCAAAATAGGTTAGGATTGGATAAGTGAGCTGCATTGGTGATCTGGAAGTCTGCCCAAGTATCTTGGAGTTGACGTAACACCTCCTGGTTATTTGCTAAGAAAGAAGGAAAGCGCCACGTCTTGTGAGATTGTGTGTTGTGGAGATAGTTGAGGGTTATGGATATGGGAGAATGGTCCGAAATAACTATGTCATGTATATCTGAGGAAGATGCGTATTGCAAAGCAATAGAATTGCAAAAAAAATAGTCTATTCGGGAAAGCGAATGGTGTACCGGAGAAAAGAAGGTGAATTCCTTCCCATCTGGGTGGGCTAAACGCCAAATGTCTGTTAGTTGCATTGCTTCCGCAAATGTAGACAGTAGTGTGGGTGTGGATTGGGACTCCGCAAGTGGGCGGTGATTGTGTTCTAGTGATTTTGACTTATCTTCATAGGCATTCATAAGTGAGTTGAAGTCCCCTCCGACCACTAAAGGTAGATGTATGTAGGCGGACAGCTTTGAGGACAGGTCTTGAAAAAACTGTTTTGACGGTGAGTTTGGAGCATAAATATTGGTGAGGACCAAAGATTGAGAACCTACTTTGAGGTGTACCGCTAGGAATCTGCCTGCCTCATCAGTGTTTACCGAGATTAT